>NW_022476088.1:0-139565 GCF_009193645.1 Aspergillus pseudonomiae | reverse complement strand
GGCCCTTTGCTGCAGAATTTTTGCTGCCGACGGGTGTAACTCGGGCTTGGCGTCATCTTGCATGCATAAGCTTGTTTCTTGGTCTTTTCTTTTGGAGTTGTGTTTTTTTTTTTTTTTTTTTTTTTTTTTTTTTTTTTTTTGTTTTTTTTTTTTTTTTTTTTTTTTTTTTTTTCTTTTTTTTTTTTGAGGGCTTGGAATTTGGGTTCAATCAATGTACTACTAGTAGTGGATTGTCTGATTTTATATTCTCGTAAAGAGGTTCATTGATTGTTCTATGTAGCTTGGAAAACGATGTTATGCTTCCGTGGTGCTCCGTAGATCTAGCTGTATATCCAGCGAGATAACTACCTCTGACGTAAAAGACATCCAAAAGCATCGCTCGGGAACTCCCTCGTCGGAATCGGGGAATCACGCCATAACCCTGGTCTCGAAAATAGCGCATACCATTCGTGCTACTGACAGAAACCGGCATGGCCTTGTCGGTGCTAAAGATGCAAGGGTGGAATGGGTGAGATTATGGTATGGTTGTTATTTCTTTGGGTGGTTTTTTTTTTGTGACGCGGGAGTTTGGTTACTAATTTACGTTCGATTCACTGGTGTTGGTTTTAAATGGGTATGTGAGTGTTGGATGGAGAGCTAGGTTGGTTGATGTTGGGGTAGTTGGAGTGATGACTATTGTAAAAACCTCGTTGCTTGCGCAAGATAGATGCCTGGCGCCTGTCCGTGCAACGAACGGGGGTTAGCAGTAGTTGATTCTCCGTAGATACTGGTAGATAGGGAGGTGTAGGGTCCACTCTGCTAGGTATGACAAATAGTTGAACTGGAGCCCTGGAGCCTGCATAGTATTGCCCAGTTGAGTAACACTAGCTGTGGTTGATAGGTTGGGGTAGTGTTAGGGCGCCGCCGGTTTTTGTCAGCTGGCTTGCTGGTTCTTCGCCCAGAGACTTGTAGCATTGCAACGGCGTATCAGAACCTGACAGTGATGTGGTAGAGATATGTAAGGTTGGAGTGGTCTGTCTCATCTCATGGTATGTACAGGGATATTTTCATTACTATACACGATTATATAACGGCCCATTGGGTATAGACAATGCTCACGGGATACGTATCAGCTGGATCTCATCCCATAGGCCGCGCAATGCAGCTTGGTGAACGCGGTCCACATAGAAAAAGTTCAGCAGAAGGGATCGCAGTTCCTGCCACGACTGGATTCCTTGTCTTCTGACTGCAGCCGCTAACTCGGTCACGAAGAATGTTCTCTCCGGTAATAGCTGTGAACTCCATGTCCCGATGAAAAGCACCCAGATCAACACCTCCGGGAGCATTTGGAAGAACCCGGCTGGGATCGTGGTAGCTAGCGCCAGGCGAAGGGCGCTGATTGGTTTTGGGAACACAGGGCCGAGCTGGGGGTAGAATTCCCAGATCGTGCCATTGTGGAATAAAAGACATGCTAGCCGGATGCAGCCTTCAATATTCGCATCCCCTTTGGGCTCGCCGGTCTCGAGATACCGATCCATATGAAGGGCGTATTCAACATATATGACCTCGGTGTTGAAATAACCTTCGGTCTCGTCGTCAATTTCTTGGTAGTTCTGGCCGCTCTTCATCCATTCAGCGAACCAAACAAGCTCGGCCAGGTCGTAGATGATCTTAGACATGCCATCACCTAATATGCTAGGTATTTCAATTAGTGAATTTAATGCAGAGGCGGTCTTGGCAAGATCTTCATTGGGAGGAGATACGGTGAAATCAGGGCGGGCGTAACGGAGGAAAGGGAAGATGGGCTTTGTGAAGGCCATGCACGCCACTCGGATGTCAGTCCTGCTAAAATTAGCGATGGGCGAAACGTTCATTCATTGTCCAACCAACCAAGAGATCTGGAACCGGATATCAGGCGGTACGTCTGCAAGGCTGTTTCGCAGGGCAACCATCTGCCTTAATCCGGCCAGGTGGATTTTGAGATAATCGGGGTTCCCAGAAGCAATCTATCTTGTCAGTAGCGAGCAGGCATAGCTTGGCAGGATCTCATACCTCGATCGTCAACAGCGTTGAAACAGCTGCGATTAACGAATCGCTCGAGGCTTTGACAGGGTCTGATAAACCCTCGTTGACCAGTCGAATGGTCTCACCCCTGTGATGAAAGGTGTCGAGAAGAAGGGCACTGGGCCGTTGACCCTCCTTCACCGGGAATTCACCGGTTGTCAGGGCTCTGTTGGAGGCGGCAACGCATATGCATGCGTGGAGTGAGGCAGGGTCGCAATGGACCAGTGCCGTCCAATGTGCCTGTAGTTTATCTCCATACCGGCGTTGGAGCGGGTAGGCAATATGAGTTAGGGTACCCAAGACTATCAAATGTGAGCTTCGTATCCTCTACATGGGCCCAGAGAATTGACTCACAGTATTGAAGATGCCGAGCCATACGATCAGTAAGCCGCGTATGAAACACGTTGAAGGGGTCATTGCCTCCTGGACCCAAATATGCCAGTGGTGAATGCTCCTGAACCGCGGCGAGAGCCTGACTATGCGAAGATGCATCACCGTCATGGTAGCTTTCGGTCAAGGCAGCCACAAAGCCTGGCGCGTCGCCGGCAAGTGCATTTTCTAGAATTGCTCCTTGTTGCTTCGACTGCGATACCTTAAGCGGTACTTCTTGAGAGTCGCCCGGCGCAGAGGCTAAAGGAGTAGAGGCCGCTGAACTAGAAGCGGCGGTTTCCGGCGGCTGAAAAGCCAGGTGCTTCCATGTCTTGCTTTTGTACCGTTTAGTGTTTTCCAGTCTCTTCTTGCGATTATGCTCCGACATGACATGGGAACGGATACGCTTGAGGGTTTCCTCTCTCGTTCCCTGTGCTGCCGACTGGGGGTCACTATGGACCCAAAACAGGGTTGACCGGCCGCCCGACGCATTACTAGGCTTGCGCGGTTTGCGCGACTTCGTTACAGCATTTCTGCCTACATCTTGATTATTGCGCTCGGAAGACTGAGTTACGTTATGACGGGTGGATTCATCGACGAAGGAGAGCGCATGAGAACTGTCCTGGACTGCTGGCGACTCCAACGACGTGTCAGACGCCGGGGCCAAGGCCAGGCTGTGGCTAGAGTCTGAATTCTGTATCGAAGACGCCCAGGTTGCCGACGAGACCGGAGTGGAGTTTAGGAGCGGCAATACCTGCTGGCGATCGGAGGGAGCCGTTGAATGGTGAGTAGAGTTCTTGGCGTCCATGGTGCGCGCAAATCTAATTATGGCACTCGGAGATCTCACTTAAGGATCGTCATGGGGACACGCCGTTTCAAAGTGAGTGAGAATGGACCATGAGTTTTGGGGGGGGACCATGGACGTGGATGAAATGGATTGGGGGAGGTCAAGCACGATGGGCCAGGGGGGAAAATTGCTCGAGACTGAATGGTCAGCGCACTGCCCCTATCAGGAAAAGTCCATCCCTCTCCCAGCTTGATCGAAATCGTTTTATAAGTGAAACACGAAAGGTGAGCTTGGACCCCTCCTTTTTATTTTTATTTTTTTCTCTCTTCCTCTCTCCCGTACGGCCCGAGAGGGCGAGAGGGAAATCGGTTACCAATTAAGGGAAAGATTGGATCCAACACGAGCGGCGGAGTTCCCTTCCGAGAGTGGAGAGAGAGAGACAGACCGAGAGAAGTCGAAACAACGGTCAGATCTTCCCCTTGAATCGGTCATGAAGCCCTCCTGGTCGATGAGGATGGGAAGCAACAAAGAACCCCTGAACAAGAAAATGGGAATTGATTCCCGAGAGGAAGAAAGAAGTCGTCGGTATACCCTGTAGGGCGTGAGGGATCGTCTTCATCAATTCCTTTGCCCAAGTGGACCCTAAACTCAATTCCTGCGATTTTATAGTTTTATATAAAGTCCGTCAGGGATTAGGAATTGTCCAAAGTTGCAGTTGGGTTTAGAATTAAATAACTATGCACGGAGTATAGATAGATAGATATATTTGGCCCTGGATGATGTGCAACCATCTCCCGTGATATCCCAAAGGAGAAATGACCTGTCTAGCCTAGGCTGGACGACCTACATTTAGCATTCATGTGTTGTGCCACTATCGATCTTAGGATCAATAGTAAGCTCTTTTCTTGACTTATAAGTTATGAATACGAAAGCCCTATGCGCCACTTCCTGCAAGGACAAAAGAGCACACGGCTACCACGACTCTCAACACTCCTCGACAACTCACGGCACGGTCGCAAAATCTACAAAGTCTTATTACATGCCCTAGTCACTAATGTTGGCTATCGCTACAGGATTTGGCAGACAGGCCCGCGCTGCGAGCTCGCCATCGTATGCTGAACACAAACACAATAACTGAACGACCCTCGTAGGGAGAATATGCACAAGAAGGAACTGGGGGTTAATAATATCCCGATATAAGCGCCACAGCTGTCGCGACCGCAACGGGAATATTACATTCCGGGCCGCGGAAACACCGGCACAGTCTCCAGCTGCTCATAACCGCCCATGGTCCCTTGCTGGCCACCGACATGCCACCCCTGGCCAGTCTGTTGGTTGACAAAAGCACTCTGGCGGAAAGGGTTCGTGCTTCCAGTGGGATTCGGCCGTAGAGGCGCTGGCGCAGGAGGCTGCAGGCCTTGGGACTGCTGTGGAGGAACCGAAGAGCTTCGAGCAAAAGGATTAGTCCCCGTTCGTTGGGGTTGTAGTGGTTGCGCTGACTGTGGAGGCGGTTGCTGCGGTGGCGCGCTGGCGTTTAACTGCGGCGGGTTGGCGGTCGACAACCGTCGCGCAAAAGGATTTGTGCTCTGACGGTTTAGGGGAGTTGCCGGCACGCCGGTTCCGGTTGGGGTACTCAGTAACATCGACTGTCTAAAGGGGTTCGTTGTTTGCGGTTGTAACTGCGCACCGGGCATTGGTTGCTGTTGCTGGGGAAATGGCGCAAGATTGTTCTGGGGACCAGGAGCAAGATTCTGTTGGAACCCATATGTCTGCGGTTGCGCCGAGTAACCACCAAATCCCGCACCAGTTGGCGTTGGCTGAAGCGGCTGTGGCTGCTGAGCTTGCTGCTGGCCAAATGGATTGGTACTCTGCTGTGCAAAGGGATCTCCAACTGATATAGCCTGGCCAAAGCCGGTCGGCTGCGCCTGTTGTTGGAACCCAGTTTGTTGGGGATAGAACGCTGGCTGTTGCGGCTGGAAGCCCGTCTGTTGGAATTGCATCGCTTGCGTTTGCTGCTGTAGATGTGGTAACTGCATAGGGTTCTGTTGTGCTGGGGGTTGCGGATCGATAGAATCGAAGAAATCGATTAGGTCTGCCGGATTCTCTTTCTTTTGCGGAGCAGGTTGTGTATGGGGTCGAGGTGGTTCAGGATTACTAACAGACCTATTTCCTGCTCCAGCCGTGTTACTGGGTGCGAGTGTAGGACCCGGATTGCCGCTCTTTCCTCCCTTTCGAAATAGATATTCTCTTCGTCGCTGATCAAAATCCGGGTCATTGAGGTCGTCTTCAAGGAGTCGAGTGAGGTCCGTAGAGGCGTGCTTCAGCTTGGGTATTTCTAGCCGTGTTGCTGCTTGGAAATGTCTAGCGACACCGAGAAATTTCACGACCTCCTCTGTTTGTTGAGTAAAAGTCTTATAGATCTCCAGCGCACGCTCACTATCAGGCCGCGACATTTCGAAGTAATGCTCTGTTACGAACACCATGAGTTAAGCAGTAATATGTGACGGGTTATAGTACCTACCCAAAACGTTGATCGTGCCCTCATTCATGACTGAGTAAAGCGTCAGGAGATCCAAGGTGAGCAGGCGAAAGGCTGTTAACGTAATTTCGTTCTCAACTTCGTCTGTCAAAAGCTGGAGAAGGTCAGCTATGGTAACTTGACTGCAGCCGATGAAGAACATACATCACACTGTAACAGCGCATGAATCTGTCTTTGTACAATCTCTGTTTCTCTCAAGAGGCCTTTTTCTACGGTCAACCTCTTCATGCGTCCCTGTCCGCTTCGTACATAATCCGTCTTGGTGGCCTCGAATGCATTTGCGCGCGCGATGAGATAATCAGAGTATCTCCGGATGTTATGTCCTTGTGACTGAACTACCCGGAGTCAGCATCTTCTCTTCGATTATCTGGAACTCTACCGGCCCACCTTCTGAGAATCCGCTGATTGCAAGCTTCCTCGGGTTCTCCGCCATATACTGTAGTGTAGCGTCCAATTGCCCCTCCCTTACCATGATATGTATGACAATGAGGGCTTTGAAGACTATCGTCCATGTTGAATCGCGTAGCCGAAGCTGGATAGTTCGAAATATTTCTGCTACTCCCGCTTCGCCTGTATGGGTCGCTACCAGGATGTGCTCTATGTATTTAGATTTAGGGGCCGCGAGCTGCTCGCATGGAGACAGTTATCAGCACCTTGCGCTAACGGTAACAAGCACGGTGACAATATAGGTTTAGACTGACCTTAATCTTGGTGGCCCCCTTTACTGATTTCTCAAAATTATGGGACATTGTGAGGGTGTGTCGGACTCCGCAATTGGGCCGTAATCGGGATTAGAAGATCGTCGTGGGAGAAGTTCAATTAGGACTGAAGATACTTGGAGGGTAAGAGGGAATAGAGAATATCAGGGTAGATCAACGGCTATCGTAGTTCCAAATTGATCTGTCGACACCGGCACCAACAATAGTCATGGTGGCTCAAGCCATGTTGCGCGTCGTGGCTTCTGGAAGTATGCAGGATGGCAAGAAGGTGGGGGTGGGCGAAGTTATAATCAACACAACTTCCGAGAGTGGGATAGATAAAATGACGATGGCAATGAAAGCGTGTTATATGTCGGCCCCGAGGATTTTAGAAGGTTGGTAAATGGCCGGAGGGACTGAGGGAGCTTCAGGCGTTCGGAACGTTTGGAATGTCAGTTGGCGGGAATCGCAGTGGAGTTAAGCTTTACCCTCTCCGCCTTAGGCAGATATCAGTATCACGTTCCCGCTTATTCTATTCAGGAACCAACCTGTACCTGGTATGCCGTCGAGTACAATAGAACTGACCGAATTTACATAAAACAAGAAATCTCTTCGGAGTTGTGTTCTCACTTTCCTCTTATTTCTTTTCTTTCCTTCCCTTTTCCTGTTGTCCCCGTCTCGCACTTAACTCTTCAATTACACTCTAGGAATCTGATATATCGCTTCTCGGAACTATAAATTCTATATAATCTCGCTTCAAAACCCAGTACTCTATGTCTGGATCTATCCCAACACAACCACGTAATTATATCTAGGTTCGGATATATTCCACCGTAGCCATAGGAGTTGGTTTTATCATTACTTTCTACCGCCGTCCGACACGTTCTATCCACATATCCCCTCCGTAGTAACACTAACCCCGACAACATTCGTGCACCAATGCCCAACATGATTGACTCAAGTGTGAATTTGTTTCAAAAGAGGAAGAAAGACATATTACCCCGTTAAGAGTTCAATCTGATAAGACACCTCCAGTACAGCATTGGCCTCAAAGTAATAACAACAATCTACCTCTCTTATCCTATCCCATTTCTTATTTCAACTCATACTATTCAGGTCTGTCATTTCTCTGTAGCCTGAATACCCTTATTTCTCATTCTGCTTATCTAGAGAGACCAAGAGTCTATCTAATCTTTTCATACGTCTCGTCTGTCTACCAACAGCACATTAGGCCCCCTTTATCTCAAACGGCAAAAGAGAAGAGAAAGAGGAACTCATTTCGTCACATTACAATACTCCACACTCTCTGTCTTCCCTAGTGGCAAGTATACGGGCTGGGTGATCATCTCTGTTTTCAAGACTCAACATGGATATGCAGGCTATCGATCTTACACTGAAGATACCTAGGAACCGATGGAGTACTAGGCAAAGAATCTTTCTTTGTTGCCTATACAAATTTTTCTGCAGAGATAAGAGAGCCTTCAGAGAAATCTTTAATCATGCCTTCAAACCAGACCTGATTAAATGTGGACTCATGGAAGGCATTTCTATGGGTACAATGTATACCCAGTGGGCTGATATGAAATGCTCCGGTGATCCTATCTGGGGACATATACATCTGTCTTCCTTGGACGACCGTGACTCCTGGCTCCCTGTGATTAAGAGGATCCAAGACTGTGCGAAGATACTGGATATCACGCTCATTGAAAAGGAAGTAGATGATATAGATACGTCAAACTTCCAGCCCAGCGAGCAGAGTCTTCCGGCTGATTTTTTGTCTACGCCTGTACGTTCCTGTCTTGGAGGATATGTCTAGCACTAATGGAATCTTAGAATGTTGACGAGAGCCCTGTTACACCATCAAATGCAAGAGTTGTGGACATTACCTCCATACGGTCCCCTGTGGAAATTAGTAGGCACAATTATCAAGATCTAAGTCTTTGTACGGGTGGCGGCAAGAGATGTTTTTGGTGCTATCAAGAAGATGTTGAGAAGGTATGGAATTCTAGTATTTGATCACCAGGCTTTAGGGATGATTTACCATAAATTCTAATAGCAGGAAACCGCAAGTTGGATACCTCCTATTCTGTACAGGTGGTCCAATGTTGATTCCCAAGGAATCAATTCCACGAAGATGTTTCTCGCTGGATTATTCATCGATGAGATGAGTTATTTTGCGCCAAACGATATCAATACAAAGGAGTTCGAGGAACACGTCGTAAACCACGCTAGAATAGCTGAGGTCCCAACTCCCTTCATCTCAACCTTCAGGTCCATGCTTGCACCGGTCCACAGGGCGATCAACAAAAAAGAAGGGGCAATAGTAACCATGATTGACTCGAAGAAGCTGCAGACCCAAGTTTACTCTGCTAAGAAACTTCTCCGAAAGCTTGGTTTGAGAGTGGGAATATACAATGGCGCGGGTGAATTTTTGATCTGGGGAAAGGTCCATGGATCTGCTATAATATCCTCGTTTAAAGCCAGCTCGCTTCTTCAGATAGCAAGTGAGTATCCCCATATTGAGAGCATTCTGCAGCTGGACACCATTGGAACCTATGAGAAAGCTGGAAGATCATTACACCAAGTCCTAGCCAAGAGCCCGGGACAACTTGACCACCAATCTGGCTTGATTATAGGAGAGCTCTTGGCCCGCCTCCAAGTACCTCAACGATATTGCAATTTAGTTGGGCAAGGAATAGCGTACTCATGGCGTTTGAATACGAAGAAAGGAACTTGGCAAGAGTTTATCGGAGGAATCTACAGTGGCTATTCGTCTCTGAGCGAGGTCCAGAACCCAGAAACACCTCTGTCTGCCATTTTGGGCCAAGAGGATCTAGATCTGCTCGAGCCACCTTCAGACGAAGACACTGTAACCGAGGGGGAATCATCTTCAGATAATGATGATCCGGAGAGTGACGATGATCCAAGAGCCGACACGCCTTGCCCGGTAGGACTGCCTACGAGGACTGCGTTGCCACCTATCGAGCTCTTCGACGGCGGTAGCAGAAGGTGGATAGCGCAAGAAGGCTGCACAAGGGAAGAGATTATCATTGACAACTCCAGCGCCGAAGATGATGTTCTTGACGATGTTTTCACAGCGGCTGCCTTCCCAAACACCTTGTTTAACACGAATACAGCAAATGACACCTCTGAGAGCGTCACTTCAGCGAATTCTGAGCCGGAGCCCATCGACTCTCGTCATCAACCAGCACCAGGGGACCAATTTGCGAGCGACAGAGCGAGAATTAACCAAATTCTGAATTGATATTGCACTCAATGATACCTGTTGATCGTGCTTAACCACGTGGAAGAACAGAAAATATGATTATGCACAACGAAAAATCACAAATGGAGAACAGAAAGGAAGAGAAGGGGGGAGAGGGGGAAGAAAGGGGGAAAAGACGGTGCATCTTTACTTGTTTTGGGGGAATGGGTGTTTGAAGAATTGGGCGTTAGGCTGTACACCAACTGGGCTGATGAAGGCACTGAGGAAGGTTGTACTATATTTCCAAGGATAGCTGGCGTGTCAATTCTTTAGCTCTTAGAGACGAGAGGAAATGATCGAAATATCCCGAAGGCAACGGCAATTTGTAAAGAGAAATATTGAATGAAAAAAGACCTAAATTGGCATCATGAAAAAGCCCCATTCCTGAACTGTCATGAATGGCAATCTCCTTTCCCGGTTGGCTATACAGTTGGAATTCTAACATAGGAGTATCAAAAAGCTTTTTTTCATTGGATATTTCCTTCACAAGGGTACCTGGGACATGAAATCGTGAAACAATCCCAACCCGTTAAACTAATTCGCTTATATCCAGTCACGCCGCTGCCCTAGATTGATGACCCTCTGGAATCGAAACACCCCCATCATCATCGACACGCTTAGAACTTGGAGAAAGCCTTGACGGCCTTGCCGGTACGGGGCAGGACACGGAGAACGTTGAAGCGGACCTAAAGATGTATTAGAATTGTTTTCACTCAATAATGGCAATCGGAAAGCAAATCCATCGGCCGGTCCATAGCATGACAGGGCCCCACATTGCAAGGGGTAGGTGATCGCTAGTGACGAGGCCAAATGGTATTTCCGAAACAGTTGTGTACGTACAGTCTTGGACAGGGGGCGGCACTGGCCGACGGTAACCCAGTCACCCTCCTCAACACGGAAAGCGGGAGAGACGTGAGCAGCAAGGTTCTTGTGTCTCTTCTCGTAACGGTTGTACTTGGGGACGTAGTGGAGGTATTCACGGCGGATGACGATGGTACGGTGCATCTTGGTGGAGACAACACGGCCGGTCAAGATACGGCCACGAATGGAGACCATACCAGTGAAGGGGCACTTCTTGTCTGTTTGATATCAGCGATCTATCCATCAAGCCGATGGAGACTTATGAACCGATTCCGGAGTTCGGAGATGAAGATAACAGATGACCAGCAAGGCAATATCGGCTTTCCAACTGCGACAGAATCTTCTCCCCCTCTATCGACAATCTCCGTGCCGCAAATGCAATCCTGGACTTCCATGATACCGCGCGGTCTTTCATCTCCAAACCCCGGAAAATCGTTGTTCTTCCCCAATATGGAATTCGAAATTTTCGGCAAAATTTCATCGGAGGTCGTGCATACCGATGTAGGTGCCCTCAATGGCGGTCTTGGGGGTACGGAATCCAAGACCAACATCCTTGTACCATCTGCGGCCCTGGCCAACCTTCTTGCTCTTCGCAAGAGTCTTAGGGTTGTTGAAGATGTGAGGCTGCTTCTGGAACGCACGTTCCGACTGGACGGTCAACTCGGTCGCCATTGTTGCGAGAATTCAGTTCGACGAGGAAGCGAAGTCGAGCTGGGTGTATCGTCGCGGAGGGGGGTGTCGGGGCCTGCGGTGGTCGACGTCGATGTTGAGGAAGATTTATTCGGGATGGCGGATAATTCAGTGTGGGAGTGTGCGATGGCGACGCTAAGCCTGTTGCGGGCTAGTCATGCTGTACTAGCCCTAACACCTAATCGTATCGTTATTATGTAATGAATTACTCATCACGATAACAGAAACGTTTGTTTACATCGAGCGATCACATGAGCACCGCCCCGGAGACGCGCGACTTTTGGGGGGTTCGTTATACTTGTGTGTTTAATGAGGGCGCAACGATAACTGGACCATGTATATTATTCCAACACTTCGAAAAAAGTGGAATTATTGATGAATTGAAATTGAGAAACTCTAAGCATCCGGACCTTGTCTATGATACCCTATATCTTGCCTCATGGCATCCAGAAGTGACTCCGCGGGGTCTGCCCGTCCGCGATCTCGTCGCTCGATCGCTCATGTACCCCGATCAAGGTTCACATCTGGAGTGGATAAGGAGAACACAACTACAGACATAAGTTCAAGTCAACCGATCTTGGGCTCCACAAGGTTGGGTGGGAAAGATAAGAAGTCCCGCAGTAAAAGCTTGGGGCCTGGTGGTTTAGATGCGCTTCAGAACTCCAACGGAAACCGACGCAAGGTACATTTCCTCTCCTAGTCCCTCAACTCTCTGTTTCATATGAAACTAACAAAAGTATTGTCGCATTATAGTCCACTACAGCATTCCCTCTCAAATCTATTCTTAAACCTACCGTTCCCGTTTCGCCGGTACGAAATATTCCCTCTTTCGAAGAAACACGGAAGCGGACGCCGGCTCGAGGTTCACAAAGCCATGAAGACAATCAAAGTGGGGGAAGCCAGGGAAAAGAGGGCATGTTGATAGACCTTGGCACCCCAGCACAGCCGCCAGGGTCTATAGATGAATCCAATCCGTTCGACAGCTTTAATGCTTCATCGATACGTGACGAAATGGCCGCTGCTAGAGAGCGTGACGAGAAAGCCAGACGAGAACGGGAGCGAAAGGCTATTCTAGAACAGCGGGAAGCCCGCCGGAAGTCTATGGGTATGCCATTGCCTTCCCATCGGCAGTTTACATGGGACTAACTAGTTTTCATCAAAGCAAATCGCCGAGTATCGTTCGCTCCGGAGGCAACATTGCACACATGGAACGTAGTGGAAATTCCAGACGACTCTACTTCATCATCTACCTCCAACTCTACCCGACGCGCATCATCCTTAACCACCGAAAACCAGGCAACACCCGCTGCTGCGCAGACTGAAGCTCCCTCGTCTCCGGACGCCGAAATCGAGTCAGACATAGCATTTTCTCCAGTGCAATACCCAGATCTCCAACAGTTAGCAAACCGCCCTCAGTATGGAGCTTATGATGGAATGGGAGGCTCCCAGCAAATGTCCTCTAGCCCCTTCAGCGGAAGCTCTGCAGATGGTAGTGAAGATATTGGGCTGCAAGCTGAGACAAGAGATGAAGATGAGGAGGATGACGACAACTCTTCAACCTCTGGTTTTGACGGCGAAAGTACCGCAATGAGCTTAGATGACGTGACTGCTCACTCAGCTGCAACGGCACGATCTGAGGAATCGAATACCAGCTCTAGCGCTCGACTGAATGAGGCTCTTCGACAAGCAGCTCGAGAGGCCGGCACGAAGAGCATCGATGATGATGAGAATGGCGAGATGTCAATGGAGATTGCTGACCAGGAAATAACAGGGGCTTTCCAACCTTGGATTAAGAAAGGGCAGAGACAAAGCTTTGACTGGGAGGACATAAGCGCCCGGCATGATCAAGAGAATGCCTATCGAACGGATCACCCAATCCGCGACGCGGGCATCGATGATGCGGCAAGTGATAACGGAGACGAAGACATGAGCATGGAAGTGACGAATGCCATTGGTCGGATCATCACCAAACCGGCAAGCCGTCGTCAAAGCGCCATTCGTCGCAAGTCAAGTGGAGAGGAAACAAACTACGGCGAACAAACGATGGAGCTCACCAATGTGGTCGGAGGCATCGCGCAGCCTACTTCTCCTGCGGGATCCACAGGCGCTGATAGCAATGTAAACGAGGACGAAGAGATGACAATGGAATTTACTTCCGTTGTTGGCGGGCTTTTGGGCAAACCCTCCACCCAAGATGGGGATGAGGACGACTACGGAGCTGCTAGGTCTTCTGCTCAGGAAGAATCCAATGAACGAAACTTCTCTGAATGGAACGATGACGGCGGAATAGACGATGGCGAAGATATGGAGATCACTGGAGCCGTTGGTGGTATCCTTCCACCGAACGAGGAGCGAGATGAATCAGAGGATGATGACCAGACTGTAGGGATGGAAGTCACAACGGCTATGGGTAGGATATTACCACCGGAGGCCGAAGCCAGTGGCAGAGAGGAAGCAAAGGAAGAGATGGAAGTGGAATTTGAATCTGCTGAGCGCGGTAGCTCTCCCTTCCAAGAAACCGTTCGACAGTCTCCTGCGAAATCACCAGCCTCCTTCCATGTTGCTACAGTCACCTCGGACAGTGGCAGTCCTAGCTTGGCAAGTGTTAAATCCCGACGTACAAGGCAGAGTTTGACTCAAGGAGCACTGTCAAACACTCCAACATCAACTACTCCTAAGACGTCTCCATCGGAGAACTTGTTGACTCCCCCGAAGCAATCGACACCGCAAGTTAGCCGTCCTACAACGCCTGGAGAAACCCCGCCATCAAGTGCCAAAGGATTTAGGAACGCGTCACCGAAGAAGCTTTTTCAACCTGAACTGCAGGGGGCCGCAAATAAACGGAAGTCGCCCCGTAAGAGCCTTTTTGGAAACAATGCGATGGGTGAATCCACGCCTCTCTTCGTTCTGCAACCGAAAAGCAAGAGGCGATCATCTGGACTTGGAATTGATAAAGAAGGACTAGGATCCCCCAAGGTAGCTGCTATGCTTGATAAGCGTCGGTCTATTGGCGAAGATAGTGCTGAGTTTGTTCCTCAGGAACAACGGCAACAAGGTGTACGATTTGAAGATCCTTTGAAGCTTCAAGAGGAGGTTGATCGTGAGCGTGAAGAAGAAGAAAGCCGCGAGGACGGTCATATCCCACCGCTGCAAGGTAACGACCGAGACGCAACCACGAACTTGAGGGATATGATTTCAAGCCTCACACCGAGAAAGAACAAACTTGCCGGCCGGAAAAGCTTACACGTCGGTGCGGCGCGGGGCTTACTTGGTAAACGGCCGATGGAACTGGACCTACCTGACGACGACTCTGACCATACGCCCAAGCGTCTAAGAGGTCGCGAGGCTAGTCCTGTGAAGAATATCAAGCTCCCTGCACCACCGACAAAAGACGAAACAGTCGGACGCCTGGGCCGCTCACCTGCTCCCCCAGCCATTGAAAGATCTCCGGCAAAGGCTAGCACAACTCCTACTCGGGAGCCGAAGGGCTCCTCTGTAATAGTAACCCCTATGGAAGACGAGCCAACGTCGTCCAATGCCACATCCGCTTCTGAGTCAGCTCAAGACGCTCTCGATCGTCAGGAAGAATCCGGGCCAGAAGTTGAGCCTATCCAATTGCAAGAGTTCTTGAATATGACCAACATCCATTTCATGGAGCTTACCACGACGAAGCGTCGACACACCACTGCGCCGGACAGTGCAACCAGAAGAAGAGCCAGACTTTCTAGCGAAAAGTCTAGTGCCTCTAAGTTTGATGATTGTGTGGCTGCTGGCTTCTGTACTGTGCCCATGCTCGAGCTTTATCAACATGTTAGTTTGTCTTCTCCGACCAATTGCATTACTTTGCTAATTTTCTCTAGTCTTGCCGAGAATTGAAGTCG
This sequence comes from Aspergillus pseudonomiae, assembly GCF_009193645.1. NCBI lineage: Eukaryota > Fungi > Ascomycota > Eurotiomycetes > Eurotiales > Aspergillaceae > Aspergillus > Aspergillus pseudonomiae. The sequence goes on along the minus strand of NW_022476088.1, from coordinate 124,432 downwards.
TATATCTCAGAAGGGAGACAAGTTATCCGGTCCATCGAGACGGAGACTTACACCGAAAACCCGCCACTATTCCGAGAATACATGACAGCCCCTCCCGATATCCGTTTACTAATGGACAATCAATTTCGAAACGTAAAAACTCACGCGAGGTTCCTTAGCAAAGCTACATGGTATGAGTGGCGGATGAAGCTCCTCGAGGGTCTGAAAGATGGGCTTAATCGCCACGTTGAAGAAATGAGAGGTGATGACGAACTTCTGTCGAAGTATGAGACACTCCTTAGCGGTGTTGTGCCCGCGCTTGTCGAAAAACATTCTTCACTTGAAGAACAGGCTACATCTCTGCAGCAGTTGACGGACGAGATCGAGAACTGTGATCAGGATGAGCTACGGGATGCGCGCGAGAAACTCTTTAGCATCGAGGAGGAGATTGCATCAAAGAAAAAGCTACTCGAAGAGCTACAGGCCGAAGCCCAAGAAAAGACAAACACTATCGAGACCGGAGCGGAGCTTAAGGCAGAATACTTGGGCCAAATCCAAGAGGCGGAACGGGTCAAGGAGGAATGTCGGGGCTGGAGTGCCAAGGAAATCAGTGAATTGAAGGGTAAGTGCCTTCCTTACATATGGCTGAGACTCGAGCTAATTCTTGATAGAATCTGTCGACAAGATGGAACGTCAGACAGGGTGGTCTATCATCTCGGCTACTTCTCCAAGTTCCCCTGCAGGTCCGTTGGTGACGATGTCTTATCGCAACCAGCTCCAACTTTCGTTCCACCCGGGAGCATTCTTTATCAATAATAATAACAGCCAACCTCCTGCTACTGACGAGAAAATGCCTATTGAGTTGAAACACAGCCCTCAAGGCAGAACACAGCCTATGACCCACTCTGCGCTCTCACCGATAGGGTTGTTAGTCTTGAAGTCTCTCCAAATTGAGCTTGCAACCATCCCGCAGTCTAAAACAGCTCCAAAGCAGATGCTCCATTTTGTCGCGCAAGCGTGGGACCTTGTGCTTAACCTCGAAGAGGAAGCCCGTATGTTGGGATTCTGCGGTGCTACCAAGCTCAAGTTTTCTGAGATCGATGCAAAACCCGCCCTCAGGGCAAGATGCACTCTGCTTGAACTGTCATCTGGAAAGGGATCCTCAAAAGCCAAAGACACAGGAGCCAGAAGAGTCGATGTTGACTTTGCTGTCAAGACATGTGTCCAAAAAGGAAACGCTGGTGATGTTGGTGTCCTAGCATTCGAGACCGATGTGATTGCTAGTAAGGTCTATGGTTTTGGCACCAAGAACCGCTCCGGCATGTCTGAGGATGAGATGCGAAAACTTCTTCGTAAGGAGCTGGGGGGAAAGTCCGGACCCCAGCTTGGAAACGGTATTTGGAGCAAGGCGGTGCAAACACTTACCGGGACAGTGTTTTGATTATGAGCGATAGGACATGGCGTCTTCAGGATCGTCGGGTTTGGCTTCATTTTTTTTTTTTTTTTTTTCCTGGCGCACGAATTGGGGTGACGATGTTTGAGGGCAAGGCTTGGGAGTTTACCTTGGGTGAATATCTTCGGTGGGAACGGGTTCATACAAGGATATGATATGTGGATACATTTACAAGTACATGAGAATCATAATTCTGAGTCTTCCATGCGTCATTTGACGTTCAACAACGACATATAGCCCTCATCAACGGCGAAGTATGCACGTAATCCACATACAATCCAGGAAACTCAATCCCTTCTCCCAAACCCAACACTATGAACCTAACAACCACCATCACCCCTAAGCACCCCCCCTCCTCTCTACCTTCTGCATATCCTACCTCCTCCAACAAGTAGGTTCCAGGGGCGGCTCCCCCGCCGCCTCCCTTCTCTCATTCTCCTTCACCCACGCCTCAGCATGATCCCGCCTCGCATCCAGCTCCTCACACATCTGATCCGACACAATGGCCACCACCCTCCCCTCCATGTCTTTCTGGTACCAGCCGCCGGTGGTGTCGACCGTATCGTCGAAGGTGGTCTCGGGGTTAGCGAGCACGGCCTTTTTGACGTCTTCTTCTGTGTCCAGGCGTGGGATTGAGGGCGAGATGCTGGGTGGGTAGCGGGTGTAGGTGTACGTTTTTGTGTTGGATGAGGTGGTCATTCTTTTTCCTCTTTCGGGCTGTTTATTAGTTGCTTGGGTTGGGGTTGTTGGCCGTGGTGAAGAAAGGGGCGGTGGTAGTTTGTGATTTGAGAGCAGGTTGGGTATACACGGTATGGGGGTTGGGTGGGAGTTTATGTGCGAGTGATTTTGTATTGGTGGTTGGTGGTTGAGCAGAAGATGAGCAGAAGATGAATGAAGTAGGTATAGAACATGTAACAAGTTATATATACGAAAGACACACCGACGTCATTGCGATCGACGTCTAGTGCTTACTTTTGGCGCCGGCCCCGATTGTTCGGGGTCTAGACTGGGTATCCTTGATTCTGGAAGATGTGTTTTCGACAGGCTTCGATTCGCCCGAAGGGTACAGACTGTGGTAACTGTTCTTCAATTTGATATATACAGTGGGTATTGGGAAGATGCTGCTATCATGATTTTAGAATGGAGTGACCGGTATTAATTGTCGTCAATTCGTTAGGATACAGACAAATGTATATACATCATATCTGCTTATGGCTCGATATCGATGGGCGTCCCACGTCGAATACTAGAGCAGGATGCAAGATGTCGCTGAAACTGCATTCTCAGTGATCAAAACAAGGGTTCAGTCCCCTGCTGGTCGATTGATTAGAAGAGGTTCATGAATCCCCGGGGCATCCATGGGGGATAGCCCTCCACATTATCGGAATTCTCGTAGTCGAACCCCATGTTCATTGGCGCCGAAGGCATTGGTGGTGCTGTCATCCCGGCCATTGCCGACATGACATCGCTACCCCCTTGAGCAAATAATTGTGGACCGAAAAGGCTCAGGAACTGACTGCCAAACTCCCAGTCAGCCGTCATTGGAATTTGCCACAGTTCTGGCTGGTGTATGTTGTCGGCCATAGAGGCCGGAAAAGTGTCGCCCATAGGATAGGGGTAGCTCGGCTGGATCGTTGCACTTGTGCTTTCATGTGGCTGGCTCACTGAGAACCCGCCTAAGAGGGGATCGTTCACAGTAGATTGGTCCCCAGTGGGGGCGTCTACCGAAGCAGCGCTAGGGCTCTCAGGAACAACATAACCCGACGAGTTGATGTGTGGGAGGCCTTCGAGTTGAGGGATGTCAATGTTGCCGGCAGAGGGCGAATAGGATACTTGCTCCTTGGGTGAGGTGGTCACGGATGGCGCCCCGGGCTGGTGAGGTTTATCGCTTGACTTGAGCGCCTTTTGTTCTCGCTCAAGGACTGTCCGGGCTACTCGCTCGAAGTTGGCACACATTTTAGTCATGAACTTGGCGTAATTGCAGGGGCCGTCGCCGGGTATGAGCGTTGCGAAGAAGGTCGCTGCCATGCTGAGATGGTGTAAATCTTCTCTGGCGTGGGGGTGCTGACTGTCGCGCAGTATATAAGTGAATAGTATGGTAACTGCCAGGAAAATGTAATACAACAGAGACCTACAGTTGTATTAGCGGAAGGTTTAGATTGATGTCTCAAATTGCGACAACTCACCAGATCCAAGCTATGTCTCCCCATGGAAGGTTATTCACAAGCTTCAATGTGTCCCGGGCAGCCTGAACGCAGATTGCGCTCGCCTTCGTCGACTCGTTGAAGATAGTTTTGGGATCAACGTCCCACTTCACGTTGATTGTAGAATGGCGCATATAGGCAAAATAAATAGTCAGTGGCAGACGATGAATCATGATCATAGAGTTAAAATAGCCAAACTGCAAGCCAGCAGTAGCAAATCCCACGAGGAAATCCTCGCCTGCTCCTCTCGGCTTCACTTGTTGGGTGAAAGGGCTTGCATTGTGCCATTCCTCAAGTTCCCCCCGGAGCTCCCGGATAGTATCGTAGATTTCTTTGGGAGACATCTTCTGCAGAGACTTGACAGCATAAAGCTTGCCATATATCCGGCTTCTTATGAGCGTCATATGACAAAGTTGGCGGAAAAAAGAAGCATGGCCGTTCACTGTGAATTCATCATCATTATCGACCTCGGGAAAGCCAATATCAAGATCGTCTGGACGCTGGGTGGGCGAACTCCCCGTCCGTATGCATGCGCTACCATCGCTGAGTTAGCTTCAGATGAAATAAGAAGGATGCCAGATATTGAACAAGTATTACCTCTGATCAAGGATATAGGCAATCCAAAATACCCTCTTCCTCTGTTCTTGCTCGGCCTGGGAAAGATGGGGTCTGGGAACGTCACGATGGAGTCCCATTCGTTGACACGACTGTATGGCTGCTGTTATGATAGGTGATGCTGACTGAGTACCCGAATTACCACGGAGAAATAATGCCATGCCAATAAGGGCCTGCACACTCAAGATGTCGGTCCTTCGCAATGTCAACTCGGGAAAGACTGACATAGCATTTTTGTAATATAGCCAGGCTTTCTCCCTGTCTTTTTCTGACTTCTGGCAGTTGGAAAATCGATATTCGTAAGCTAAAGAGAGGATTATATTAATGCTGGCCCAACGGGCAGCATCGTCACACGTCTGTTGCGTATATTGCCATTCAACCAACCGCATAAACGTCGCCTCATGGTACAGTGGAAATAACCGGTTCACTGTGCGAAAATAATCCTTCAATAAGGAAAAGACTTCCGCTCTCGGAGGCAAGGGCTTAAAGACGGTAGACGAGAACACGTCATGAAATACATCTGGCCGCCAATGATCCCAGGGGCTGTCATGGTCTCTGTTCTCGAGTAGTAAAGTAAGAAACCTAGAGTCTCCTGTCTTGCTCTTGATCCACTCAATTCCATCTCGAGATAGAATGGACAGAAACGAAGATCGTCCTAGTAATTAGTCAACCAACAAGTGCCTTAGAGGAACAACATAGGATAATATGTCTGACATACCATAGTATCGAGAGTCTTCTCTAGAGTCAAGGCGGAAGAGGGGTGGCTGGTGTAAAGTACTATCCCAAGGAAGCTTCTGGCTCCATTCGACAGACTTGCTCGACAGATTTGCACCAGACGTGATGCTGGACTCTTCGTTTGCAACATGTACTGAGTCTTTTGATATTAGCATCCCGGAATCACGGCTCCTCGAACCACAAGGCTCGTTTTGTCCATGATCAATATCACTTTCGTCCTCAGAGTTCTCGTTGCCAAATTCACCGCCGGTATCAAGTTGACTGATGTCTTCGTCGTCTAGAAGTCCTGCGGCGCGAAGTAAAGATTCCGTCTTCCGCAGACGTTCTTCTAGGGTTCTCACGTAGTTCGTTCTAGAAGGGACCATTTAGTAAAAGCGGGCCCTTGAATAGGCTGTAGGTGAGAGTTGCAGTGGTGTACCGATACCTTTTCAGACTATCTCTCTTCTCTTTTCTTGTGGTGAATTTGCACGCTATGTTACGACGCATACATTGAATACAGGCCGTGTCGGAGCCCTCAACTTCGCATTTGACTTTCTTCTTATAACACATCTCACACGCCTGTCCAGACGAACTCAACTAATGCACCGCGTACCGCACAAAGAGAATGATTCTTACCAATAGGTTACGCCTTCGATTTGCAAGACTATGGCCGTTGCTTAATCGCGTACCCTGTCGGGCAACGGAAGAGCTATCTAGCGCTCCGCAAGATGGTATAATCCCAGCATCCCGCGCTGAGTTCTGCATATCTTTTTTGTTTCGTTCTTGTTTGATACTAGACCAGGCAGTTAAACCACAAGAAGCGTAAGTAGACCGGGCCCGTGCCCCGGGTTCAACAGATCATCTGTTTGCTGGAAACCCGCGGAGTGGATATGGCACCGGTCCACCACCAAGACCGCGTAGTTCTGGTAGACCCGACGTTATGTTAGAGTTAAAGATATGATGTTGTTCAAAGGATGAGAAAGCATAAAAATAGAAATTAAAGAAGAAGAAGCGTGGGGATTTGACGGTCAGGATCAGTTGGATCCCACCGAAGTTGGACAAGCCGGAGGACGTGGAGGAGCAGACGGGGAAAGCGGGCGAATGATAGGGCCACTCAGTTCGAGTCTTACCCTGACAGCCCCATTTAGTGGAGGAAAAGCCTTTGCCGTGTATCCGTCATAGAACGGCAGTAGGATCCTATATGGTTGGTAGATATCTACACATCGAAAGGGATCATATAGATAAAAGGATGTGAAAACCAGAAATGCAACTGAGCTTTTTTTTCTTTTTTTTTTTTGGTTCTTTTTTACAACCTGGTTCCTTTTTCCGGTGCGGGTTGAAGCGCCAATTATTAATGTTTAATGTTAACAAAGCTCGTTTTGTCTCGGGAATCGGGGCTTAGCACATCCGATCCGGGCCCACCATATTTTTTGATATTCAAAAGGGTCCGAATGTCTAGAACGTTTGATAATAAGAATCCACACTACATGAAGCAAGTGGTCGCAGCGCACATACGAATCTCTGTCAAGGAGCTGGTGGTTAGCGGGTAGACTATCCGTACTAATCTGAGCAGCCGCGTTTTCCTCCAGGGTCGATGATCTGAGCTTCATAACCAGTGAAAAGGCCTTTGGTTTGATTTCTTGCGGCCCGCGGTTGGGCTGAGCATCAAAAGCCACCACTTTATACTTACAACAAAAAGTAGTCTCGATAACTCTTAGTCGCAGGCTTTGATTGACCCAGAAGCTGTAGAGCCCTTTCTCTGATCCATATATCACATTGTTTTGCTCAGCTTCAACCCAACAGAAGTGTCCACGATGAACGTGTGAATATCGCCTTGTCTTGAAATAGCTTGTCGAGTGCCCAATACTGCGCTAGCGATGTTCACTGACTGGTTTGTCGGGAGCCTGTGACAGCTATAAAGCGAGTCCGTGGGTACTCGGCCGACAGGCGGTTATTTTGACGATGGTATAGTTTTGTGGGATCGGGCTTCTGTCTGCAAGTTAATCCTTAACGTAGCAACTCCATAACGATACATTGACCATCTTGTCTGGGGAGAAGAAGTTGAGCACTTGAACTAGACTGCGCCTGAGATGGATAGCAAATCAATCATAGACTTTATTTTCCTCTCAGTCATATCGCTACCTTGTGTGGCAACGGAACAGTTCTTGTAGGCTCTTCTTTCTTTCTTCCTTTTTTTTTTTTTTTTTTTTGTAACTCAATTAATTGATATTGTGGGTCGGTCAGTGTGGCAGAAGTTTTCGGTGTGCTAAAACCAGCGATCTTTGGAGAAACTGTTGGCCGTGCAATAGCCTTGAGGGTTGTTAAAGGTGAGGAGAAGGCGACGGACACTCAGAGTTATTAGTGTACGAGACCTAAGCTCCAAGTCAAGTAGTTTGCGAACGAGTGTACCTGCAAAACATCTTGCGACTGCAGAATTGCATCCTCGTCCCGTGTAAGAGGTCTGTCCTCAGCGCGGAACCCGAATTTTGTCCAGCACGAAGCCAAAAACCGGAAGATGCAGCTTCCAAGTGGCGAAAGTGAACGGGAATGTATGCAACTAGGGGGGAGACAACTGAGGCTGTCAGAGCCAAATGCCCTACCGCGAAGATAAAACAAAAGTCCCAAGATGTGCTGTTAGTGGGGACGAGAATCTAGGGTCACGAGAGCCCTTGCTTTGAACTGCCTGGATCCCAAGGCTGCCTCTCACGCAATCCGCTAGAGGTCCAAATCACGCCATTCTCTACGGAGTCCATGTCGAAAGATAGTGAGAGATTGACGAAATAAAATTCAGTCATCTGGTGGATCAAGGCGCATGAACTAGATCCCTGTGAATGCATCGTTTCTACATGCCACTTTTAGTCTGTTAAATGATACGGAGTACCGGTAGTTATTTACCGGTATTGTGATCCAGTCACACTACAGCACCACGAGGCCCAGGAAAGTTATATACGACTGCGGATATGCATTAGCCTGCAAGCTTTGGAACTGGATAACCATGGCGTATGCCCGGACCGCATGGACGCGCCGCACTAACTAGGATCTTGCTCAGGCTTTAACCCTAGGTACCCGCACAAGTCGGAATTGCCAATTGGCCCTTTCCGCCCCCAATAGATGCCAGTGGCGAGTATGTGCGCTTCGAATATGAAAGGGCTTCCCAGACGATGGGTTTTCTCAGAATATGCAATATAGATCCTCAGACCAGGTGTGAAAGTACCAAAGCCGACCTCAGCTTCCTTCAGCCAGGTCCTGTGGACAACAGATGAGCTGTCCTACATGGTGCTGGAAGCAGCTATCGATGGTATTCATTTATAGAAAATGCCCCTTGCGCACGGCGGAGATCGAGCCTCGCAAATAGAAGAACCCATTAAAAGACTGCGGACTTCACCGTGCGGACCATTCTGCTGTAGTAAGTACAGAAATGGTGAATATGCCGTTCAAATTGCCACACCACGAAGCCACGGTGGAGTCTGCCACTGGAGGGACTGACCGGCTTTGTGTCAAACTACACCACAGTGATTAGTAGTGAACTTTATTGATGGTGGGTGGACTTGTTGGTAGCGTTGAGACCAGAAACCCCTGGCTAACTGCGGATCACATAATCATGACTCTCTTCCGGTGTACACAGTAGATCGCTGGGGCGTCGAGGTTGTACTGTATGGTACTCCATATGTACAGATGCTCCTCAGTATCCCGAGGTCACAAGGCCCGTTCAACGAGACGAAGTATTAGCTGTTTTCTTTCCCCAGGCTTCTGCTTTTCGGATCATGCTACGTATCGCTGAGTTCTCGTATCGGAAGAGCCGTGTTTTTGGACGATCAATCCATCTCTTGGGAAATAGTACTACCACGGAACTGAACAAGGGGAGGGACTGCTTCTTCCCGCCGTGGAGCGCGGGGAAAGCCGCCAGCAAAGGACAATGGAATAATAATAGGATTCAGAACTCAGGAGGTCGAGAAATGCCAAGCTTTGTTGCGTTGATTGCCTTGTAAGGTCATAAAACTTGGACGGAGTTAAAAAAGACGGTCCGCGTCATTTAGGAACGCGTAAGGTATGGGTGTGATTTGCTCAAGAATTGGGATGAAACCCATATTTGCTTCGGACTAGAAGTCTGGAACAGAGGTTCTTTATCCCCGAAGTGGAGTCTGGTTATAAACTAAGGGATGGAATAGATTGGAAGAGCCATGGCGATGGGCGATGACTGGCACGTACTCGGACTTAACCTATTTTACCGTATTGATGGACCGTCACTGCATGACGAGGGACTTGAGTACTTGGCGATAATGCCAATCACAATTCTATCTCGAGTACATCAGAAGTACCTGTAACTTCCCTGATCCACTCAGATCTCCATATTTTGACAGTATCTTCCAGACTTCCAGTACACTACCTGTACTAGTACGTACAAGACGACACTTACGTCGCAACGTCGTATGGGTGAACAGCATGTGGACGTAATTTTCCTCCCTCCTTCCCGTCCCCTTATTGACGGGCGGAGAAGGCAATCCACACACTTTGATCATGATATACCCCCCCTCAATGGGACGAATACGTAGTATCCGTGTTCTAGTGGACGTTGAAGTCTTCTTTTTATTTTTGATTCTTTATATCTACTACCCATATCCTCCCACCCCCCTTCCGTACGTTGCCCTTTCATCCGCTCCTTCACCTCCGATCTTTTTTTCCTCCCACCCCCAACAAAAATACCACTGCTCCGCCGTTCCGCTGAGAAAGCGGTAACATTACCATACACTTACTTCCGAGGCTGCAACTGGCGAACCAGAGCGTGCGATCACGACATTTCTCCATTCTATCAGATCATCCACTAGCTTGGGCGGGCGTGAGACGATCAGCTCTCTTGCCTCGTTCCAATTGCTCGCTGGTGCTACGCCTGCTGCTTTGCCCCCCCGGCTGGGTGCTCCATCAATCGCCCATGTCTCTGCGTTGGTGATATTGGCCCTTGTGGTGTGGTTCTTTTTCGCTTCTTCTGCGATCCCCCTCCGAACGGCTTCTATCGTCTCCATCCGTACGAGGTTAATTACCGAGTTTGTCCTTCCCCGTCGCGGGCCGTTATTGTTGTTGTCGTCAACTATTATATTTATTGTTCTAATATTATTTTCCATTCGTTCTCTTGCGTACGTGGCTGGTCACCTCCCGCGCTATGCGACTTGCGTTGCAGTGATCGCAGAACAGATATCTTTGCGACAAGTCATACAATCTTGGACCTGTGAAATTCGTGCATTCCTGGACCAATTCCGAGCTTTCCCCTCTTTGAGCCGATCTGGGGTTTGGCTTTCTTCTCTGGTTCAAGCTTGTTCTGGCGCCATCGCCCTCCAGTCTGGTTCCCTGCTCCCCCCACGAGAAGAAGCAGAATTTTTTTTTTTTTTTAAATTAGATTAGGTGGGCGCAAGAGGTAATTCAGAAGAAGAAAAAGAAAAAAAAGGGAAAATTACCAGAAACTTAAATTAAAGAGGCAAGGGCCAAAACGAGGCCATTACCAGAACGGACGCAGCTCTAAAACCTCTAAAAACCCATCGCGCAGCCAATATGTCAGATGAGCACATCGCTCGTCAGACAGCGTCAAGCCTCGATAGGCTTGAGAATTTCAACTTCTTACTCTCCCGACACGATCCTGCCCTGGCAAAGAGTAGACATTACTCTTTTGACGCAGACTCGGCTGGCTTGGCTCCTTTCCAAAACCTGAGTATGGATTACGACCAGACCGAGGGGATGGGCGGCCTTTCCGTCAGTTCCTACGATAGTATCGAGGATGAACGGAATCCGATCGATGTGAGAGGGTATCCCTATCATGGTAAGTCTGAGCTTTTATGACTCTCAACGTTGCATTGTTTGCGCCATCTTCTCGATCCCTGGTTCGTGTCTCAATTTTGTGGCCTTTGCGGTATTAGATGGAAATGGTAGAGCTATTGCTGAGGCGCACTCGGATCGTTGCCAAAGTTGATGTCGTTCGTCTCCATCTAAAATCCCCCCCTTTCCTTTTTCCGGGGAAAAGCTTCTTCTTGTTTGTTGTGCCATTAGTTTGTTTGCGATTGTTAATCTTGGCTGTCGTTGTTGCCTTGCTGTTCCAACTCTTATCGCTCGTGGGCCACTCCATACACTATAGCGCCCACAACCTATAGAGTTGAGGTTTAACTTTGGGCTCATGTATGTTTTGCTTCATCTATCTCGCTATTGTTTTGCCTGGTTTTCTCTTTTCTTGCTTTGATTTGTCGATCTTCTGATATCCCTTTGGTTGTGCTCTCATTTGCACCCGCATGCCTGGTTGATCACGGAGGACGAGCACGCAATCCGTCACACCAATGACACCGTCGGTAACCTTGTCGTTGGTGTTGTCGGACCCTTAACCGCGCATCTCCCTCAGTTCATCTAATGCTCCTCGCCAAGGGTCTCATGTCCCCTTGGAGCTTCCCTCGTGCGATAACACGTACTCCTTCTTTCTGTCTTATCACCTTCGCTAGAGTTCTGCTTGCAGCGTTGCTACCCTAGATTCTGTTCTTCCCGTTACTTACATCTATTCCTAGCAGCTGATAAGCACATCAACTACTCGCTCCCCGACCAAATGATCTCATATCCAGCTCACCCGATCTATCCTCCAATCTCTTATGGACCTGATGATCTGGGTCATGCCCCGGGGGCTCTGACTCCCTCGGACGTCTCGTCATCCATATCACCCCCGAACGGTCAACTTGGTAACACCAAGTACAGCACGCAGATCCCCGGCGATCACCTCGCTTCTGCCCTTTCACAAGAAGAGCATGTTCGTCGTGCTGCCGAAGAAGACCGGCGGCGGCGGAACACCGCGGCTAGCGCCCGGTTTCGCATGAAAAAGAAGCAGCGTGAACAGACGCTAGAACGCACAGTGCGAGAGACTACTGAAAAGAATGCTACTCTCGAGGCCCGCGTGGCCCAACTGGAGATGGAAAATCGATGGCTGAAGAATCTCTTGACCGAGAAACACGAAGCGACAAGCACTCGCATGCCACCTCCACCAGAAGACAGCACAGCCTTAAATCAAAAAGGCAATAGTGGCGGAAACGGCCAAAAACATATCCAGCCAAAAAAGAAGGGTGTGGGCACCGATTACTAGAGACTAAAACGAAGAAGTCTTGTTTTCCTGTTGCCTTGTGTTATCTTCAGCTTTTCCTTCTGACTCTCTTCCTCTCCTCCCCTCTTCTGGCATTCCTACATGCCCATGTTTTGGGCGTTGGCTCCAGTTTCCCTCTTCGCATCTGTCTTCATATCCTCTATCTATGCTTGGGCTAATCATCCGTCCTATGATGGAGGCACTTGACGATGTAATGACCTTTTATCAATTTTTGTTTCCGTTGTGTGCGAGTGCGAGTGCGCGACCTGAGATATGGTATCGTTTTCTAGGCTGTTCAGTTCTTTTCATTTCTGTTTTCCTTGTTCGCCTTTATGTCTGTCTTTTCTTATAAGTCATGCTCGGTGAATCTTGCAGGCAAGTTGGGGGTGGTCTACAATTTTCTTGTGTCTTCACGGGTCAGGGTCAGGGTCTCCTCCGCCCTGTCATCCGCAACTGGAGTATAAGGGTGGGATATAGTCATTGTTGGTGTTGAATTTTTTTTGGCAAACCCATGTCACGCGTTGGACTGACGGCATGTGATCCTCCCGTGCCCGCAGTAGCTCGGCTTAAACCTCTGATAGGTCCTAGCGCTGAGAATCAACTGGTGGCGTTCAATTTTCATTCATCCAGAACTTATCCTAAGCCCGCTCCGCCTATAGATTGCAGGCGAGAAGTATACGGGATATATGAATCGCACCTAGAGGATCCAAGATACGGACACATCCAGACCGGCTGGCTTTTTGTGTCGTGAGAATATATAGGGGGAGCCTTTCTTGAACATCCCTTCGCGAGGGACGGTATTGTTGTGCTCTTTTTTGTTCTAGGGCTGTTCTATCTTGGCGCTTACCACGGAGTACTGGCTGCTACCTCTGGAATAGTGACTACATACATGTCAAGTTTCAGCTTTCCACCATTGAACGACTGATCAAATCGCAAAAGAAAGTACTATAGTCTACTATAATTCACAAGTCGTCTTTGTAAGCCTCTGGGAAGTACCATAGGGAGTAGAGATGCCCTGTAGAAGGAGCGGAAGCCCGAGTTGGCCGTATTCCTACTATTAGGATACCCACGAGTACTGACGGGTCTTTGGCAAGTATAATCCGCCACAAGGTTTGAACACTTATACACACATAGGTGTCTAGATAATAATAATAATAATAATAATAATAATAATAATAATAGAAATAGAAACAAAAAACAATAATAAAAATAGTAAAGAATAAAAACAAGACCATAAAATAAAAATACAACGTACAACACCCCTTTGCATGACGATCACGCTTCAACCGAACAAAAGCGGTCAGCCAGAACGTATAGAATCCGGGGGAATAAGCAACGTTGACATCATGCCCATCGGCTATTCAAGGCCCAGAAGGAAATTTATGGGGACATAGTCGTCTGGATGGAATGGGTGGGTACCTACTTTGGAATTACTTCCGGGATGGGCATTTCCGATTCATCCCGACGGTCTTTGTTGTGTCAAGCTCTGACTCTCCCTATTTCAGCGTTAGGGATTGTTGTCTATCTGCTGTGTACTCTCTCTGTACTTCGGATATACTATGGAGTTAGTAGGTGATGTTTCTTACCTGTCTATCGCAATGTTTAGTACTAGTACTTGCTTGGAGACAGATCGACGCCAATGACCAATCGGAATCATGAGGGTTTAATGGCAAGTGGAGTCCCAACCCTTTACATCCAGACTCCGTACACACTGTACAACTGTTGAAGCGGGAATTGAACGGCCATCACGATTCCGATCCTTGAAGTAGAGGAGACATTGTATCAGGAAGTTTACCTGAAAAGAATTAAGTACTATTCCTACCTATCCTGAACAAACCGAATGACCAATTCAAAAATCACTATAAGAATATACTGTCGCGGATAGTATGGTATTACATTATTCAAGTAAACAAAGACGCCCAACCCTCTCCGACAGTCTGACCCATGGTATCACAAATCCTCCGGTCTCGCGTTTCTTCCCCCCTTCAGTTCTTCTGTTCAATCAGTATAAACATTGTTCTTCATCCGTGAATAGTAAGGGGGTCATGACATCATCAGCTGGACTCGAGGCATCAACGGCCAAAATGGGCATCTGGATACAATCTTCTTGTCGGGTAGGTGCCCTTGGAGGGTTTGAATTAAGTGTAGTCAACATCACACGGGCGGTAACATGAACAGAGATGAAATCACGGCAAAACGAGAACATCACATCAAGCGGGACTTCAATCCGGAGTATCACAAGGATGAAAAGACGAGGACTCGGCAAAAACCATCAACATATCATATACCGACGTTGATGTTCATGGTGGCAATCAGCCCCATTAGACGCTAACAGGCTCGCGTTCTTCTTCGCGACCCCGAGCCTCTCCGTCCACAGTGCTGGCGACTTCCTCACCGTCTTCAACATAGGTTGGGTGCTGATCAGCAGCAACCCACGAGTCCCGATCGCCCGTCATGGGTTGGTCCTGAGTAGAAAGGTCGACGCCATCGCGGTTCTTGCCGATAGCCTCCCGGCGACGTTGAGATAGGGTGCGCGTGCGCTGTGACACGTCGGACTTGACGGCGGCCTTGGAGGTAACCCAGTTGGCGAGTGCTGCTTCGCAATCCTGGATGATAGCCTTGCTGGCATCGTATCCATCGTACGAGGCGCGAGTTTCACCGGGGGTGACTGGAGTGTCGTCGACGAGATCCAGAAGGTGCTTGCCGTAGCCGGCGATGATGGCCACCTTCTCGCAGTGTTCCCGGAGTGCATCAAACTGGTACTGGAAAGCTGCCTTGAGCTTCTCGCGAGTGATATTGGAAAGCTGAGCCTCGGCCACGAGGGACTCGGCTTCTGCGCGAACGAGCTCTTGCTCGAGAACAACGATCCGAGGAGAGTTCGGGTCCTTGTACTTGAGCTTGGCGATCTCATCGGTGATCTTCTGCTTGCCTATATAGTTCGTCGTCAGGATCACTCTAAGCTATGGTACTTGAGCAATGAAGGTCAACTTACGGTCTCGGCTGGGCTGAACGGAAGCCTCGATGTTGCGAATGCTCTTAATAGTGACACGGTACTGATCATAACGGTCGACATAGAGATCTTCCAGCTCTCCAATTTCATAGAGCAACACGCCGATCTTGTCCGTGACGTCGGACACATCCTCATCACAGTTTTCACCCCAGATGGACAATTGTTGCTGTGATCATGTTAGTCACCATTCTAATGATTCGTGTGCAAAAATATCCCACGTACGGCAGTCTCCATGCGCTCCTTGGCTACCATTTCCATGCTACGCATGACATTCTTCTCCATCTTCACGAGCTGGGAGAGCTTTCTTGCAAGATCGGGTCCGAATGCGCCGGCGGCATTCTTGCGGAAGGCATGGCCTGGGCCAGTAGGCATTGTCAGCACCATTTGCGCAGCAGCTTCAATCGCTGCAGGGGGAGCTGCTCGCAAGGAGAAACTTTCATCTGCTGCGAGACAGCCGAAGGAGACCAAACACACTCACCGAAGCCGCCTTTCCCAATCCATCGGTTTGTCTTGGTCGTGGACACCGGCGGAGGCGGATTCTCAATCTGAGATGCGGTGGGCATGCGCGATTGGCGCATAGAATAGGTGCGATGCATAGCTACGGTTTGTATGGAAAGCTAGGTGCAAGCGAGCGAGATAAAAGGATATAGAGAAATCCGAAAAAAAAAATGTTTGGGAAAAATCGTCTGAAAATGGACGAAGTGGTTTCTTTGAAGGTTCGCTTTGCGCAGGAGTGACGTGTACTGGTGGAAGCAACGGGATGCGACGGAAGGGCGACGAGAGCACGAGGGGAAGGAACTGCAACCGAACCGACTTAGTGAGCGGACGGTATGGAATGGCGAAAATCGTATAGCTTGGAAAAATGACCCAGGGAACGGTAGAGGGTACTTTTGTTTTTTTTTTTTTGTTTTTTCTGGTTGAACCTCTTTTCCTGCCTTCGTTTCCCCCTTGAACCAAATGAAAAGAGAGCAGTGGATTTGGACGTTGCAACAGGAGAACCGCCGGTGACGTCGAGACTAATTGGGAGGCTAACCCGATTCGGAGATCACGTTAGGCAGTGATGAACAATCAGTTGACGAGCGTTTTCTCAATTGACGAATGATTTTCTAGGGACTCATGAACAAGCTGTTGCGGAAGATCGTCTTCTACACAGGGGGAAGGAATCTGCGGGGGAAAAAGAAGAATATAAGCTTGGGAGCAAAGCTGCTCGAGCTGTTTTAATGATCATCAAGAGCTAAGCCGTGATCTGCGACGTCATTGCGACCCAAACATTCCTTCCATGTCACTGATGTCATCGATTCCCGTCTCCGACAAACTTTTTCTGCTGTTTCCAACGTTGACGAGACGAAAATCTCAAAAGGATGTCATCACACACTTGAGGTTACCTTGTCCATGACCCTCCTTCAAAGATCTTTTTTTTTTGGTTCATAAACAAGGAGATCGATCGTTGTTCCAATTCAACCATATCATAGCGTTTCACCCGACATGACACGCCTTGCAACGATTTGTACCACCACGCATGATATGTGATATGCGACTAGTATATAAGGTTAATTTTAATTCCAGATCCAGGTCAAATGATCGACTATCTCCACATTAGGGATCGTCGTCAGATCGCATCCCGAGCTATTGGCTCCAAAGCAATATTATGTGGCTATGACTAACTGTGGGGTTGTGCGCCATCTAACTACGTATAGTCTATTCGAGCTTCTATTACATAACAATCTGGGAAGGAAGAGAGAAAAGAAAAAAGAAAACTAAGAGCGAGATAGCCTTAGTCACTTCTTTGTAATAGTTCGTCGGGTCCTTCGTTTCTTCCCGGTGACATCGTCACCACTCACACTATCCTTAGTTTGTGCACTCCGTTTAGTGCCCGTACTTTTCTCCCCTTGTGGAGGTTGGGAGGAGCCAGTGCTTTCCGAATGCTCCACCGAGTTGGTCTCAGCTCCGGTACTTTGCTTAGATCGGACTGTCTCGCTCCCGGCTTCTTGTCGAAGTCGGTTGAATGCTTTTTCCATTCGGCTCTGGCCTCCGCTGCGGACACGCGGTGCAAAAGCACCGGCCCCTTGCGGCCCCTGGAAAAAAGCCGTGATGTTAGACTGCGTGCCTTCTTGTTCTCTGCGGTTCATGTCACGGATAACTGGCACCAGGACCTCATCGGTCCGTTCCTGACTCCATCCGATCGTCGCCATCAGAAAATTACGCAGACCATGTAAATCGGGAACTCCCCATTGGAAGGCAGATGGATCCGAGTCGACTTCGGGTTCGAGATATGCCACATCAACCTGGCCATTCGGGAAAGAAGGTGACAGGAAGATTTTCGAAGCCTGCTTCCTAAACTTCTTGTAAAAAGCTGCATGCTCCCCGTCGGATAAGTTCATTCCCATTTGAACTTGGGTCCACCAATCGCGGAACTCCTCCAGGCTAGAAAACTCAGTGAGAATTTCCAGCGCTGTAACAGGTCCAATGCCGGGTATACCTTCGGTATAATCACTGCCAAGTAAATGGGCAAAGCTGATAAGTTTCCTTCGATGGAGGGCGTATTCTTTCTCCAGATCAGAAGTAAGATAGCATTCGACAAATTTGCCCTGGTTGAACATGTTCTTATAGACGCGTGTACCTCCAAACAAGAAGATATCGCTATCATCAGTGATAATGCCGTCGACGAGGCCCAATGCTACCAGCTCTGCACATTGAGCCTCAGCCTCCATTGGCGCGGTAATGTATGGCAGGCCGAACAGCGTTAGGAGTTGCTGACACTCAGAGATCATGATTTGAGACACTTCATCGGCGTCCCTGCGATCCTTTCTTTGTTGGGACCGCAGTTGTTTGAGCTCCTGCTCGTAATCAAATGTATTCTCGGTGTGCGACGTAGAGTTCAATGTAGCCGCGAATCGGACGTGCTCTTCACCTTCGGCTGCAAGCTGTCGCATTAATTCCTCATCTTCTGGATCTGAAAACCCATCATCTTCCCCGATGATACCTTCAAGCTCATCAAATCGATGGCTTTGTGATTCCATCTCAGGAACAACAGTATCGGTTATCGCCTCTTTTGGGTGTAGTTCAACATCTTCAAACTCGGGAGATGGCGACGGTTGAGTACGCAACAGGTCTGCCTGCTCATCCCTACTAGACTCTATATCATGGGAAGTAAATGGTCCATGGGCAGCCTCTGCAATAGAAACTCGTCCGGAGATGTCGGTTGCTTCAGTAGCTGCCGGAGGAATCTCACGGAATGCAGCCGTAGTATCCTTTGTCGGAGCCTCTGTCTTGTCCAGCGTTTGTGTAGCCCGAGGCTGTTTGCACTCCTCAGAGTTCGCTTCCAAGTCAACCACCTCATTTGTGCTACGAAGCATATCAACGTCAATGACTTTTGGGGTTTGATGATTTTTCAGAAAAACATGATCTGGGGTTATGGTACTATCCCGATGAGTTTCCAATGGGCTAGCACCTGCATCAGTATCGGCAATAAACTCGGCAGTCGAGCTCCCTCCAGAAAACCAAGGTGGTAACGGTTGTTCAGCTTTTGTCTTCTTTGCTGGTTCTTTTTCGAAGCCACCAGCATGCTGATCAAGCTCTTCATATTGGGGCTTTTTCGTTTTGAAGGGCTTGTCAAGCTTGATAGACTCAAAAGGAAGAGGCCCATCAAAAGGATTATTCGAGATTGGGTCTTTCTTCGCCCTTTTCGACTGCGCTAGGGCAGTTGCAAAGTCTAAGCCATCGTCATCGCTGTCGGGACTGAAACTTGGTATCGTTTCTTTGAGCGGAGCTAGAGGAGCACTGCTACGGTTGATCGAGATGTCTGGCATGTCGCTATCATGTTGATCTAGAAGAGACGTGGGTCTCAACGACATTTCTATCGCTTTTTGAAGATCTTCATCTTGATTCTCTCCATCCATCTCAAATATATCGTCAATAGCACGACGTTCGCGGTGATGTAGTCTTTCGTGTCCATCCTCCTGCACGAAAAGAGAGTCATCTTCATGGCTCTGTGGCAGACCTGGAGTGGCCCTTCGCCCGGTATTCTCCTGCACCTGCTGTCTGATCGAAGCATCGAAGATGCCTTCCCGAAGGAACTCAAGTTTGGGAAGACGGTTGAGGCCTTCTATGGGCACATCCTCAAAGCCCCCATCATCTTCCGAATCTTCATCCTTCTCCGGAAGAATTTCTTGCTTGCCATACTGGTCGACATCGATAGGTTTGTGCTCCCGCCCTTCATCCTTATTTCCTACGACACCCAGGACCCAACCACCTTCCACGGCGTTATCCTTGACCAACACGTACTCCTTACCGCGCTCTCCAGCAATCCGCTGGCCCGAATTATAAAAAGCATCTTCACCATTCATGCCGTTTATATTCATCAGACGTTGAGTAAGGTCATTCCTTTCTTTTACCCTCTCAATTTGAAATTTTGAGAAGGCCATGCGATCTGGAAACATGCTTTCCAGCTGTTCCTTAGAATAACCCATGCGCAGTCGACTTCGTAGTCGCGCGGCATTTAGGATATTATATCGATCCGTGGCAGGAAGGCTCATGAAAAATGGGCTGTCGAAATCGATCTTGGAGAAATCGTATAGGTTGATGTCTTCACCTCTGTAGAACTGTTTCGCATATTCCTCAAGTTCTTCACGAGACATAATCCGTGGATCGTTCGGAGCTCCCATCTCTTCCAGTGAGACATGCAAATCCGGGAGATGGTAAGCATCCTTTTTCCTGAATGACCGAGCTTGGTGCTTCTCTTTCTCGGTCATACCAGCATCTTCGACATATACCGGATTATCTGGGACTTCCTCTTGCTCTCTGGGCGCACCATCTCTGCGTCTGGCTGCCTCTTCCTCCGCAGACCTTTGCAACTGTACGGCAAGCAGCTTCCCGGCGGTTCGTACGGCATCCTCTCTGCGACCCTCCCGTCTCTTCTTCCTGCCAGCTATTGTTTGTCTTTTAAGAATCGGGGCACCACCGTCAAACACGAAAACTGGCTTTATTCCGAAGTAAAGCAGCTTGCAGATGCGACGGAAGAAGCCAACGACATGAGAGTTACGAAGAGCATTCCCTTCTTTATCACGTACAGCTTTCAAGAACTGATATATCCAGATCGAAGCATCAACCGCTAAGCGTTTCTTATTGAGTGCCTCTAATTTTATGGGCCGCGCACAAGGTTGCAAAACGGTCCAAAGCCCATGGACACCCATGCTGACTTAGGAATGGCGGATCTAAGGTTGCGTCATAGTAGTACCTCGACGACATGGCCTTGTGCCACACTCATAGACCAGACCGTAGACAGTATACGCGGTCTCAAGGGCTAAGGAAAGTCAAGAGCCTAACCGGTGAGACAATGATAAGTAAACTCCCTTGGCTCGTGTCGCCACTGCGTCGACACGAGAACCGCGATATCACGTGCCCTATTATGCCTCTTCTAGAAAGTTGCCTAAGGCGAGTGCATTACATAATCCGTCTCGCTATCGATAGAAATTCTGGGAATTTTGGAAATGATAATCGAGGCATGTGGGGAAATTTAAATGCTGCTGTACAATTTTGAGCATCAGGAAACATTTCATTCAAAAACTCACGGCCTTGCAAACTAATGTCTTGTTCCTTGCCTCAATGCATCCACCGCTCGAGGTTGGTGATCGATATTCAATACCGCACAATGCAACCGCTAATCCCACCCTTAGCACATAGATGTCTGCCTCCCTGTAACTGCACTGAAAGCACTTAATTTGGGAGATGCAAGACTTATTTTGCAAGGACAAGGGCCGTACTCTCGCCTAATTGATGATGGGAGTGGCAAAATATTGGCCGAATTAAAGACCTTCAAACGAAACAACGTTCATGGGTTCATAGTTCTGGATCAGAAAGACGAGAAAACAGGTAATTCATACGTGCAATTTCTAGCCTGGGGAGGTGAATCGTTGAGAATCCTCGACTTGTATTTTGCTAGAAGTGAGGCTGCTGAAGGCCCTGAGGTGTCCTTGACTCCAGTCAGTGCGGAATATCTAGCACCAGATTGGATTCTGGCTGGGTGTGCGCCTGACTCCATAAATGGAGTGGATAGAGCTTACGTGCTGACTGCCCATAATAGTCTCCTTGGGCTTTATGTGGTGCATGGAGGCTCGCCGAAATATCCAAAATCGATTCATCTTCAGCAGCTCGTTGCTGGAGTCAAGTCTATCCTCTACTCAGCTGAAACTATATCATATTCGGCGTCGCGCGTGCTGATTGCTGCTGGAACCGTCTTTGGTGAGGTGATAGTCTGGTCTTGCTTTCTAGACGAAAGTGTGCATCTTAGACCCAGTGCTGTTGGCTCCATCCATCATTTCTTCACAGGCCATGAGGGATCTGTTTTTGGGGTTCGGATATCTCCTGCAATTGCCTCTTTACCTGGTCGCCACAATGGACGGCTCCTGGCGAGTTGTAGCGATGACAGAACAGTCAGGATATGGGATATCTCAGACTGTGAGGATGCATCCCCTAACGATCCTTCAGCCTATTCGACGGATGGTTTTGAACTTCGAAGCACCGGCTTTGGTGGAGCAGCTATTGGCGATGGCCTCGGCTCGGAATCCTGTGTGGCGAGCGCCTTTGGCCACAAAGCTCGGATATGGAGTGTGCATTTCTTGCCAACAGGAGCTGAAGATCGGTCCAGTATGAGCCTGCTCTCACGTGGCGAGGATGCAACTTGTATAGTCTGGAATCTCAGTTGGGAGCCATCTTCATCCCCGAGGCCGAAGTTTAGTTTAGGCCAAATCTCTTCCTGGCATAACCATACCGGAAAGCATATCTGGTCCCTATGCATGCGCAGCACTGCTAAGGATACAACGGTGTATACTGGTGGTGCCGATGGTGCTGTAAAAAGTTTCAAGGTAGAGGCGGATGCGGAATGTGGACTTGTTTTGCCGAACAGAAACAACAGCATTACTGCCTCGGCTGGTCCTGGAATATCTCAATCTAGGGTCGATAAATCAGTTAGGGCGTTCACCTTTGTTACACCAGAGCATTTCCTAACTACCACTATACGTGGCGAGGTGCAGGTCTGTTGGATCAGCGCGGAGGCTTCGACTGAAAGCATCATTCTCAAGGAAACACTGTTCCTTGAAGAAGATCTCTCATCTTATTGTGCTATAACTTCCCTACCACAGTGTGGCATTGCGCTTTTGGGCAATTCACAAGGATTAATCCGACTTTACAATCACAACACCAGATCACTGCTCAGAATTGTCGAAAGTGGCCCAAGGCCATTGGTGCTATTTGCCCTTGATTATAAACGTGGTGCTTCCGATTCGCATGAGACCCTGTTCTTCATCTCATCCCACCATGAACAAGGCCATTTGAGTCTAGTCAAGATATCACTATCAGAAGGCGAGGTATCGCAAATGGAGACCATAACTTTAGCTCTTCCTCACAGTTTTGGAGTAACGTGCGCATCCTTGATTTGTGGCAACCGATATGTGGCTCTAGGAAACACACACGGTTCCCTTGTCTTATATCGCGTTGCGAACACGATGCCTATTCAGCAACCCATCTGGAATCGTAAGATACACTCTCGGGAGGGTATCAGTTGTATATCGTCGTTTTCATCGCTTTATGGAGAAAACAGCCCTTCCCTGAATTATTTCTTGACTTGTGGTCGATCTGGAGTCTACTGTGTCCACGAGGTGGAGGCTGAGGAAGATCCACAAAACTTGCCTACAGTTCGGACGATCCATCGCTCCAATGCTACTCGGACCATTGAAATAGAGGGTGCTTACATTGACAGACAATCCAAGGATCTTATGCTTTATGGGTTTCATGGGAAAGAGTTCGTTCTGTGGAACGAGACCACACAATCTGAAATTGTCAGACGCTTATGTGGTGGTGCGCATCGGAGATGGGCCTTCCAACCCAACCCGGATGAGCCTGGGTCCGGCATGTTTATATGGCTCCAAAAGAACCTCAATGTTCTTCAGACTCGGGGTGATGCTAACCGTACTTTGCGTGCGGGAGCACATGGAAGAGAGATCAAGGCCATGGATGTAGCTCACACGGCAGACGGTCCTCTCTTTGCAACTGGGGCGGAAGATACTATCGTGCGTATATTTGCACCGACAGAGCCAAACGAAGAAAAGCTGTGGGGCTCCTTTAAGTGTCTGCGGGTCTTGAAAAAGCATCAGGTCGGACTGCAGCAAGTTCGCTGGTCAAAGAAGGGAAACTATCTCTTTACAAGTGGCGGGAGCGAAGAATTCATCGTTTGGCAGATTCGATCGATTCCCTTGTTTGGACTTGCGACAAATGCAGTAGCCTCAGTTAGGGATGATCCGTTCTCTGATCTTCGAGTGACCAGTTTTGATGTGTTGCAGGTGGATGAGAATAGCTCGGATGGCAGCTTCCTGTTCTGCCTAGTATATTCTAACTCCACGCTGAAGGTAAAAGAATTGGTGGCCATTTCTCTCTTCTGCCAAGCTAAACTTTTGTAGATATTCCACTATTCTTCGACGGTCGATGGTGGCAACTTCACCTTACTGGCCGAGGGCACATATACAAGCAATTGCCTCACCGAAGCATGCTTCCTACTGCGCGACTCTACCCTGAGTTTGCTGACGGCATCTACAGATGGATATTTCACATTCTGGAACTTAACCTCGGTCTTGGAGCCGTACTACACTATCTCTTCGGCTCTTCGCCTGAAACAGCCCATCGGCACGTTTCCAATTACGCCGGGGAACATCTCATGCGAATACAGATACCAAGCTCATTCGAACAGTATCAAATGCCTGGAGCTTGCTCATATATCGGATGCAGTTTCTCTTGTCGTTGCTGCCGGTGACGACAACGCACTAACACTCTCCATTCTGAACACAAACTTCACGAGCACTGAAGCTGGCGATGCTACCACAATCACAATCCCCGACGCCCATGCAGCATGTATCACAACAGGCAAGATACTCAAGCAACGCCAATGTCCGGACAAGGGAACAATGCAGGCCGTCATTGCTACTTCCGGTAATGACCATCGGGTCAAGATCTGGTGCGCCGAGGTAGATGCTAAGAAGATCGGAGCGGACGCAATACAAGTGCAAATGATAGCAGATAGATACAGCTCCGTAGCCGACATATCATCTCTGGGTCTCATTTGCGAGGCGTCGGGAGAGACCAAGCTTCTTGTCTGTGGTGTTGGCATGGAAATGATGGGCATCCAACTACCTTAACTTGTGCAACCTTGGTTACGATGTGATGTTTGCATGGATTGGATACAGAAAATATAGAGTTTCAATATATATTAAGGCAGTTCTCTAACCCAGTATACTACTAATCTAGGATAACATCAGTGTATAAGCAGAATATGTCCTGTGAATGTAGGTGATAACCTGGGTGAGTATGCCGAGAACACATTCATGTCGCCGCAGCGATAGGGTTACAGACATGCAGGCATGTGCTAAACTCCCTACCAAACTCATCTCACACCTTACCAACTTGCAATCCAGTTCACATCAAGATGCAGTTCTTCAGTCTGAAGGAGAGATACCATGCGGTACGCATGACGCTCATCACACGTTGGCGTGTATGTAAACAAGCATGCCGCCAGATATTCAGACAAGATAGACCCTCAAACCCTACCATCTCTGTGGTGGGAATGGCAACACAATATGGCTCCACGCTCCTTCAGCGAGATTTCCTCCAGGAACTCTTATCTTGCCACTGTCGTCATTCTCCTGCGTAAGGCTAATATATGGTCACCCTCTCCTTTCTGTGGTCGCTGGCTAACTTGCTACCCAGAGCAGCAAAGACCATGAATCTCATCGAAGGATCTGGTGTCAGGCATTTGTGCAGCGTCCTTCCTGTGGATGATCCAATCTGGTTTCAGCAGACGTTACCCACCATCACAGATACCGATGCTCTCTTCAAGGAACACGCCATTTCGCTAGTTTCTCGTGCTGCAAAGAGTGCCATTGCAGAATGGGGCGGTTCCATGCAGGACATCACTCATATTGTAGCTGTGACCTGTACTAACACTGCAAACCCGGGTTTTGACATCACCATATGTAGTACACTTGGCCTTCGTCCCACAGTCCACCGCACTCTGTTGCATGGCCTCGGCTGCGCCGGTGGAGTTTCAGCCTTGCGCATTGCCCATGACCTTCTCGCCGGGGCGGCTCTTCAGGGGCTGCCGGCGCGAGCTCTTGTTGTCTCGTGCGACTTACCGACTCTTTTTGCCCGTGCAGAGCTCCACCGTATCAACGTGGACCAGGAAGTGGGATTTGGACTGGGCCGATTCAGCGACGGCGCGTCTGCCTTAGTGCTCACCAACTGGATACGCACCCAAGTACTCGAAAGAGCCCCCATCTGGAATTTACTCGGGTTCCGAAGCGTGATCATCAATGAGTCTGAGGGATACAGTGAGCTGAACGTTGGACCTTTGGGTGAGTACATCTGTTCCTCCACTGTAATACCTAGTCTCCAATGATCTCGCGGTTTGCCTAATGAACTTCTCATCACCAAGGATTCAAACCGAATATTTCGACTTTTATCCCCAGGCTCGTCTCGACTGAGTTATTTTCCAATTTCACAGCACTCGTCAACTCCGTTCCAAGCCTTCGCACTGATCCCGCTCGTGAGTTGCCGAACTCCTACAATTGGGCTTCAGATTTCCCCGGTCGTGCTTCCTTGAAGTATGCTCAAGGAGCATTGGATCTCCGGAAGTCCAATCTGTTCCATAGCCACGCAGTCTACAGGTCTAGGGGCAGTACGATTTCCTCTTCTGTGTTGAACATACTCGATTTTATGAGGCACCAGGGCCATGGCACTGAGCATAGCGCAAACGGAAGAGACAGAGTCATCGCGTTGGCAATTGGACCGGGAGTTATCTTGGAGATGGCAGTTCTGCACAAAGCCTCCACAAAGAACATGCGATATGCGGCACTTTGGTGCGAGTGATTACTACTTTAACTCTCGTGGAGCAAGCTTTGTGACTGCTGTTTTGTGGATCTCGATTATGGCTTGTACTGATTTTGGGGCTATGTGTGTACCAAGTTAGCTCTTTCAATGCAATCACATCCAACTGATGAACACTACCTATAATTGTGCTAGTCTTGAAAGTAATAGTCTTTTCCCCGCACACAGGATATATTCAAAACAATTGACCGCGAACCACCGCTATACCTCTGCAGCCAATCCGCTATCTTGGTGGATGAAAGGTTGATATAAAATGCCGTGACCAAAACAGCCTAGGGTCCGAAACCCCACCGGCAGTTGAAACAACGTCTAACAACTGCATCCATCCATTGCGATCTTCGCTCCCAATTTCCCCCCGGGGTAAAGAAAACACTGTTCTTCAACACGCTGCGTCTCGGTGAAATTATTTCCGGCACCTAACGAGACCACACCTCCCAGCGAAGCCGTTCCGGGTAAATGGAGCTTTGGTCTCGGTCGCCGATGGACTCCACCTGGTAGTACTGAATGGATAATGACTACCTCTCTTCAAACATGCATTCCTTAGTTATTATTGATCGAGCGCGCCCCCTGTGACGTTCTCGGTGGAGTGTATAAGTTAGGTTTGCCGGACCGTGAGCATGCATGTCTATAAAAGCGTGGACGGAGACCCTACGCTCCCTGCAAGAAGAAGAGCAGCTGTTTCCAATCAACTAGGCATCTTTGCGGGACAGTATCTCTTTACCATACTAAACCGTATCTCCGCCATGAAGTTTCTCGCCTCCTGGCTCATGGCCAGCGCCATCTCCACGGTTGCTGCGCGGCCGTGGCCGAGAGCTGTAAACACTACAAGTACTTACTTCTTTACATTGTATGGAGAAAATTCTCCTCACGGGCTATTCTAGACCACTAACTTTGACACAAGTGGCAACTCATACACGCAGACCGGCTTCAGCACCACTGGAGAACAACCCTCTCCTTCGAATCCCATGGGAAACCCCACCTTGGGTGAGTGTTGAAGCGTTGCCCCGATGGTGGCATCCGTATATTGACGTCAAGACCAGGAACCGGCACCACCACCGGGGGTGAAAACTGGGTTGGCTATCTGACGACGGCGGAGAATGCGTCCCTCGTCCTCTCGTACAATCTAGCCGTGGGCGGTGCGAGCATTGATAATTCACTCGTTCAGGGATCCACAGACGTGGACCTTGTCTCCCAGGTCGACATCTTCGACCAAACATACAGCAACAAGCCGGCTTCTGCGCCCTGGTCGGCGGAGAATTCCGTGTTCGGGTTCTGGATTGGAATCAACGAGTAATGTCCCGTGAACTCGTTTGAGAAATAGATCCCGTACTCACTGTTGAGCTTAGCATCGGCAATGCATTCTATAACACCGATGCCGACACGTTCACCCCAACGTTGATCGCACGGCTTGCTTCGCTGGTGGAGCGAATCTACAGCGCTGGAGGTCGCAAATTCCTTTTCCTCAATGTGCCTCCTACGAGCCGAAGCCCCATGTTCATTAACCAGGGCGAGGCCACTGTTGAGCAGCATGCCGCTTATTTGGCCGTTTATAATAAGAATCTTGAGTCGATGGTGGAGGGGTTCAAAACCAACCATACAGACGTAAGTATAGTCGCGGGTGTGTTAAGAGCATTTGGAGACTAACCGAGCCTGTTGCTAAAGGTTACTGTCGCACTCTACGATTCTTGGTCGTTCATGACAAAGGTCCTTGATCGTCCCGCAGACTACGGTTTCCCCGATGCTACTTGCATCAATGACGACGGTTCCTCCTGTATCTGGTGGAATGACTACCATCCTTCTGCGAAATATCATCAGCTCCAGGCGGAGGATATGAAGGCCGTTCTGCAACCTCTGGGGGCATGGGTAGCTTAGGGGATGTGCACTGTACATAAGCTTATTGGTTTTGATTGGATGTGTAAATGAAAGTGTTTGTTGGGCATCATTGCTGTTCGCGTAGTGTCTATCGCTGTGTTTCTACGTAAAGTGGTATCCCTTGTCAACTGAGCATTGAGACAAGACCTTGATACTCTGGTTTAATTTAGAGTCACAGTACTTACACGTGTATGGCTTAGGATATCATACGATAGGACCCTTGCATATTTTGGTTTCATGTCGGAAGCATCGTCACGATGCATATGACATTAAATGCTACAAAGGACACGAAAAACTAGAAATATGCAAGTAAGCCTGAAGAGACCATACCCAGAAAGGCACGGACTGGCAAACACTACTGCATCTCCCCAGCCTTCTTAGGCTGTCGATCGCTGTCACGCGTACCTGAAGATTTCATCTCCGTGGCGTTTCATCCAAGGGCCAAGACGGCAAAAGGGAAACCCTAAATAATTTCCAACTTTTGTCCCCGGATAATTCTGATACTCGTCGACTGATCTAGTCGCTGCTCTCGCCACTCTACTCTTCAGATAATTGATTAAACGTGGGTCTTGTTTTCTCGACAACCGAGATGTTAATGGCTTTGCATTCCCCACGGGCCGAAACCCCGACATCCAGCGTGTTCGTATCTGATCGGCATGTTTCAAGTCATGAATTCCACGAATCAGTTCATGCTATCCATGGTAAAAGGAAGAAGACCCGGCGCAAAGATGTTCTGAATTATTTACTTCTCCCGGAGCCGATTGAGAGGACTTGTCGGACTTGTGTATATATAATCTTGTCAGTTCCCCCAGCCATGAGGGAGTGTTGCACAAGCAGTTGATCTGTTGTCGATCCTTCTATATTCCTCTCCTTTGTCCTCATTTGTTGCATTCCGAGCTCTCGTTACGATGAAATTCCAAAACCTCTTCTTTGCTGCCGTAGCTGGCTCTACGGTTGCTGCTCCTCTGGCTAAGGAGCAGAAGAAGAGGGATTCAGTTTTCCAATGTTCGTTAGACCCGTTTTCTCTTCGTTCCTCAGATTTTTATTGTGAAATAACTGTGCTAACAAGCAATGCAGGGTTTGGCGCCAATGAGTCAGGAGCTGAATTCGGCGAGAACAACCTCCCTGGCGTATGGGTATGTGGCCTCGAGCAAATGATCACCATGCGCAATGAGATGGCTGTTCATCAACTGAGTGTAATTGCTACAGGGTACAGATTATATCTTCCCGGATGTCTCGGCCATTACCACCCTGATTGATAAGGGGATGAATATATTCCGTATTCAATTCAAGATGGAGAGGTTGGTTCCGGACTCGATGACGGGGGCATACGATGAGGCCTACCTGACGAACTTGACAACAGTAAGTGGCTGATCCGCCCAGAGAAAGATCTAAGGTGTTGACGAGACTTACAGGTGGTCAATGCCGTCACTGATGCGGGTGTGCATGCTATCCTGGATCCCCATAACTATGGCAGATTGTGAGTATCTCGAAGGCCACAAACTAGTGTATCGGGGAGGGTTAAACATGAGAATGACGTCTAACTTGATCGTGACAGCAATGGCGAGATCATTTCCACTGCATCCGACTTCCAAACATTCTGGAAGAACCTGGCAGGACAGTTCAAGAGCAACTCTTTGGTTATCTTCGATACCAGTAAGTCGGCCCAATCGATTTCATTCCCAAGATCGCATTGAGCTGGATAATATTGATTCTAACACCAACTTGCAGACAATGAATACCATGACATGGACCAAGAGCTGGTTTTGAACCTCAACCAAGCCGCCATCGACGGGATCCGAGAGGCTGGCGCCACGGAGCAATATATCTTCGTTGAAGGTAACTCGTGGACCGGGGCCTGGACCTGGACCGATGTGAACGACAATATGAAGAACTTGGAGGATCCCCAAGACAAGATCGTCTACCAGATGCACCAGTATTTGGACTCGGATGGGTCAGGTACCTCCGAGGCCTGCGTGTCTGGTACGATTGGCCAGGAGCGCGTCACCAGCGCTACTCAGTGGCTCAAGGACAACAACAAGGTCGGTATCATCGGCGAGTTCGCCGGTGGAAACAACGACCAGTGCAAAACCGCCGTGAAGGGAATGCTGGATTATCTGGCGGAGAACACCGACGTGTGGAAGGGTGCGCTTTGGTGGGCTGCTGGTCCATGGTGGGGGGATTATATGTACAATCTGGAGCCTCCAAGTGGAGTTGCGTTCACGGGAA
Organism: Aspergillus pseudonomiae; assembly: GCF_009193645.1. Classification (NCBI taxonomy): domain Eukaryota; kingdom Fungi; phylum Ascomycota; class Eurotiomycetes; order Eurotiales; family Aspergillaceae; genus Aspergillus; species Aspergillus pseudonomiae. Next base: position 94,325 of record NW_022476088.1, on the reverse strand, counting down.
TGATGGACGTTCTGCAAGCATACCTGGGATAGGAACACTGCGAAGGACAGAGTGTGAGATGATCTCAGGTTGTCATTCTTGCCATTCCGGTGCTGAGCACATTGCGGATAGTTCTATTTCAAAATATTCTAAATTTCACGGTCGGCAAAAGAAAACGGCAAAGTACGTCTGTACACGTAAATCAAGTTGTTGACGGTTCAAGCGATAAACTCGGGAATACTTCTGACATGAATGGAATGACCTACCGATTCGTAGGGCATAGACCAAGAAGCACAGCCCCGGTCCGTGGATGGGTACGAGTCTAACCCTGTACAGTCATCTGGTGGCCAAGCGTGGATTAATAATGGGATTTTTTTTTTGTCAAGAGACACAGGAATCACTCCACTATGTCGGCAGTGTCGTTCAATTAAAGAGATGCCTAAAGGTTAACCGTTAGCTTGAATTCGCAAGTGCCTGGTCCTTGCATGCATCTATTGCTTGCCTACAGATGCTGCTGACCGGCCTTTGACTGCGCGATCACCATGATGGTACTGGTCAAAAATGACGTGAATGAATCGTTCAGAACAGTTCCATTGATGTATGGAATTAATTCCCCCGCCAAAATTTCACTTTGAGGGCTGAAATGAGGTGCCTGATTGATCCAGTGGGAGAATTTTGTTGGATCCAGTGGAACGGGGAGGGATCCATCTTTCTGCTTTCCCTAATCGGGTATGCCGTGGACTGCCTTAAGGCAGCAAGCAGATCTTTGAGAAAGGTACGGAGCACAGAGTACTCCGTCCCAGTAGTAGTACTCAGTTTGTTTGTGGTATGGAACAAGTCAAGCTGCCAAGCTTGAAATAGGGAAGCCTGCCTGCGCCTTCCACTAAGTAGTCTAGAAGGATGGTTATTTTAATACGAAGGCCGTGTTGTGGTCCACCATGCCTCAGATCAGTTTCAATTTGACAACTTTAATTCCGATTGTGGTTCTCTATTCTGATCGGTAGATAGGGTACCAGATAGGGATAGTCTGCTTTTACAAGGGATCGACGACGACTTCCTACGAAATCTCGTAATGCTAAGACGACGACGCGTAGGACTCCAGCCACTTATGACGTGGCGGTAGGGCTGCGGTGACCCCGCCACGAGGCTCGAGTGGCCCCGATCCGGTTTAGCGCCATACGACTGGTCCCGTTGGACTCGTATGGTAAATAAACCGTCCCGGAGTTGCGGTGGAAACCTCGCATGCATTTATAGAAACAAAGCGTGGCGTAGTCCTCCACCGGATCCCCTGATTGGTCTGACGATCCGCAACAATTAAAAAAGATTAAAAAAAAAACTCACCTGCGCCTCCCCAGCAAAGGAAAGTTGATACTGGGGGACTGACGATCATCGGGCAGCCCATCTTAAAAACAACGCGATTCTCTCCCGTCTGACAACTTCCTGCCATCTTATTTTATCGATTCATTCAATTTACTCTCTTAACTACCCGTCCTTTACTCACGGTCGGTTTCTTTCATCTATCTCTCTCTCCCCCTTACTGCCGTCACATCCACCGGAATCTTCGCCATACATCCACTCAGATTCACACATAGAACAACTTCCACATCAGCACCGTCATCATGGGTAAAGGCGGTCGGGTTTTGTGTATTATCACGCCGTATGCACTCACCATCGCTTCGTTGGTATGCCTCATCATCGTCGGGCTGGGCTGCACAAATTCTGGCTCAAGCACATTAAATGACCTCTACTTCTTTCGGGTAAGCTTATTTCCCGTCTCGTGCGATCGGGAAACCCCGACTAACAATATCTTCAGGCCGATCTACAAAACATGACAACAACCGCATCGAGCAAAAGTACAGTATCCCAAGCGCTCTCCGATGCCGGTGTGACCGTGTCAGATGGAGATATCTCCGCGGCCTTGGAACAGGTTCAGAAGCAGTTTGACCTTAAGGACTTTTACAACATTGGTCTGTGGGGCTACTGTGATGGAAATATCACCAACGACAAGTTCGAAGTTTCGGAGTGCTCGAAGCCTAAAGGAGAGTTCTGGTTCAACCCCATCGAAGTCTGGAACTTGGAGGAGACCGGCGTCGAGAATGGCCTCCCCAGTGGCCTGCGCAAGTCTTTGAACCTCTACAAGAATGTCTCCAAGTGGATGTTCATCGCCTATATCGTCGCCTTCGTCGCCACGGTTGTCGAATTAGTCGTCGGTGTCTTCGCTATCTGCAGTCGCTGGGGGAGCTGTGTCACCACGCTTGTCTCTGGCGTTGCTTTCCTCTTCACTGCCGCTGCCTCCGTCACCGCGACGGCCATGTTCGCCACCGTCACCGGCGCCTTCAACGAGAACCTGAAGGACTATGGTATGCACGGTAGCATGGGAAAGAACATCTATGTCACCACCTGGTTGGCTGTCGCCTTCTCCTTGGGAGCTGCTCTGTTCTGGATGCTCAGCAGCTGCTGCTGCTCCGGTCGCTCCCCCTACAACCACAAGAACACCCCCCGCGGTGTCACGGCCGAAAAGACCCCGTACACCTATGAGCCTCTCGGCCCTCAGGGCAATCAACAGGCCTCTCCCTACAATACCTCCTACCCGCCACCCCCTCCTCCTACTCAGAACCGGTCAAATGCCTATGAGCCCTTCCGCCACGTCTAAACGAAACCATACATGAGCCAACCCTTTTCAAAACAAGTCAACAAAGAACATTCTTTCTAAAAAAAAAATATCATGGTCATACAACTCGACCAATGACAAACTGATGATCCAATTGAGCTTTTATTGAAACATCTCAGCGAGGATCCTCATTTATGAACTTAATGCCAAGTTGCAGCATGGGCCGTTTGTGATTTGTATTGTACTTCTGTGTTTTATTATTCGGACTGGGTGGATAAATAATTCTCCCCTGTTTTCTTCGCTTGCTCTGGAATTTTACCATGGATATAGATTGATGTCAATGACATAGATACCCTCCTTCAATTTACCTTCTACTTTACATTGACATTATTCCTCACCGTGAGAAGTAACATTTTGAAATATGTCTCTAGATCTTGGAAATATCGCTTTCTGAAATGTGCTTTTGCACTCAGTGAATTTGGATTGCATACATAGGAATAGTATTCAGCAGTTGCTCAATGGTATAGCTTTCATTGTAAGTGTTCGATATCAGTTTGTGTTGGTACATAGAACGTAAAATATAAATACAGTCAAATCAACCCCCCCCCAGTGAATATGCATCCCTCATATCACCCCGAATTAGCCATCGAGAAGCAAACGCTGATAACAAAGATATTGTCTAAAACATTAAGCCCGTCATAAGTGAAATGCAAGAGGTATTGACAAAATACATATTTCAACAAGATAAGGGTAAAGTCTGGCACGATGATTCAAAGAATTAGAGAAAGCACAGGTAGAGAGTACTCGGTGCTCAAAACAAACATCATTCTGAAGGTTTGGAATAATACGGCAGCTGAAGCACTCCCTTTTCATCTGTAGGGATGCGTGCCCAGTGGCGACGGAACTTGCGCTGAGAGAAGACATTCTGGTCTGCTTGAGCCCACTTTTTAAAGGGAGTATCGGGGTCGTCGCACCAGCTAGGCTTTGTTGGGAAGAGATGTCGGAGGGAGAGAAACCAATTCTCGTTGGGACTCTCCGCTTCATTGGCTGCTTCTGATTCATTGTCTGAAAGGGGCGCCTCAAGCGCTGTGGAGGGTTCTTCGTCCCCTAGCTCAATACTGGCTGTTTCGTGCGTTTCATCCATAAACCCGTCTTCCTCGCTATTGATTTCGCTTTCTGCGACGACGGACTCGTTACCATCTAGGTTTCTCAATGTGCTCAGCTGAGCATTCATCTCGAAGCGCAACTGTTCATCAACTTCCGAGGCTTGTTCTTCGGCTTCTGAGTGCTGTTCGCCTGCCTCAGGTTGCTGCACCTCGACTTCTGAACGTTGTTCGGCGGTCTCCCCAGTATGTTCTTCGACCTCTGGATGTTGACTATCGCCAGGGGAACGCACTTTATCCTTCGCATGTTGAGTGGGTGACGGCATCGTAAATGACATTCTATCAACATCCGTGTCGGATTGGGTACTCTGGGTTGGTGGTCCAAAGGAGTGCGCGTGGAAGTTCGAAAATTTATCCACAAGGCTGGTAGTAAACGAAGTATCTGCCCCATTTCGAAGGAGTAATAGATCCACCGCCGCGTCAGATAGGTCTGGAGGGGTATCTTGTGCTGCAACCACTTTGATCCCTTCTGCGGTAAGACTTCGTTTCTTATGAGTCGGTTTAGAAAAGTGTGATGTGAAATAATCTTCATACCCTAGCGATTTCGTTTCCAAAGAAAGACATTGCTCCAGGTAATGCGGATATTCCTCCAAGTGCTTGATAACGAAATCGTCCCACAAGAAAGACCGCTGTAAGCTTCCTTTGTCTCGCACGGCTTGCAATATTGCACACAGCTTTCTGAAATGTGGGAAGTCTCCGACATAGCTTGGATAATCATTTCGAAACTTCTCATGTATCCTTTGCGCCTCCAAGTGTTCTGCAGAGTGACGAATATAATCCTGGCGACGAGAAACGAGACCAGAAGCTGATCTGGTTTCCCCTACAATGCCTGCATCTATATCCTCGTCCTGCGTGAATTTATGTCTTTTTGAAGAAGGTGCCTGTTCCTTTTCAACCTCAATGTTGGATGCAGGGCGCTTCAAAGATGATATTTCACTATGCCCATGCGTGTCACGTGCTAGATCCTGACTTGGTACTAACTCAGGCCCTTTCTCCTCAAACTCCATTGACGAGATCACTTCGTCATGAGATGAAAATGGCTTAGAGGAATCCAGAGATTCGAGTGTAGACCTAGGTATAGGAGCATTTGAGTCATGCTCTTTAGGTGCGGAAGAGTCGAAGACAAGGGCAGTGTGGGAGTTAGGAGTTGCATCTGGCATCGACCAGTCACCGGTACTCATCTGTGTCCCGAGAATGCCAATATCATTAGTTTCTCCAGCTTCATCGATCCTTGAGGCGTTTGTAGTCTGGGTGCCTTCTATATCATTGTCGTTAGTTGCGTATGTGTTGAAGATGCGTGATTGAGACGACGATTTGGCCACCTGGGATGATGACCGTTCTATGTCGTGCGATTCCAGACCGGCTTTATCCTTGTCCAGCCTCGCAGAACGTAGGTGTCTGAGATAAGCTAAAGGTGTTTCCAAAACTTGCACATGTCCTCGTGCGGGAAGCGAAGATCCGGAACTGACGATTCCTTGCTCCGACTGGTTGGTAAAGTTCGATTGTTGTGACCCACCAAGTGGACAGGGAACGGACGTATCCATGATTGAATCTTCGCTTTCTGCGTCAGATTCCTCTTGGATTTTGAGTCCAGCAGCCCTGGTATTGTTATGCACAGATCTAGAGATATGTTCCTCGTTCGCACTGTTTTCAAACGGCGAATTCTTCATAGGTAGATCATTGTCCTCTTGGATTGCGGAAGTCGCTCGCCTGTCTCGCTGATTTTCGCGCACTGGCGTCGAACCGGCTTCCTTTGGTTGTTTCTCTTCTCGTGTGCTGCTCGGTCTTGTAATACGTACGCCGTTGCGCTTCTTTATGGCCCCCGTCACAGGGCTACTGTCTGCCGGTAGTTGTCGAGGACGGGAAACACGTTCAGGAGAGCTCTCAGACCATTCCGAGGTTACGGGTTCATCATCAGATTCTGCATTCGTTTGAGCTGTAGAGCAGTTGATATCTGGCGAAAGTTCACGAGACTCAGCCCGCTCGGTCTCGAAGCCCCCTAGCCCTTCCCGTCCACTTAAACGACTCCTCTGCAGCGCAATTTGATTCCACTGGGCTAAAAGTTCAGGTGGTACATGACCCTTGATGGAGTCCCCGTGATCAGGTGGTACCCATTGACGAGTGTGCTGTTCAAGTAATATGACTTGATTTCTGGGTATCCTAATGTCCCTAGGCCTGATACCAGTCATACCATACCAGGGGTCGGTGTGACTAGAGCTTGAATTCTCAGATGGATGCTTCGTTTCAGGTAGCTTTTGCTTTGGTGATGACCGTGATGATGTGATGTTTTCATGATCCTGTCCATGTTGTACATCTATCTTGCCTGTCTTTCCCCCATCGGTTTCCGTGGTTGGCAACTCATGGCCTGCATCGTATCGTGCCTGGGAAGCTGTGTGACTATTATGCGGCGTAAGACGTATCAGTTCAGAATGAGAGTCTGACACAGATTCTTGAGCTCCTTCAACACGAGGAATATCACTGCAGCTTTTAGCAGCTTCTGGGATATTTTCTCGTACCTCGGTCCTGTCAGGATATTCGTCGTTGACTGAAATGGCAACAGTTTCATGCTCTCTATTATCTGGCAACCCACTGTCGGCCGGCTTGGTATGAGATTCCAAGTATCCAAGTAGCGCATTCGAAACTGCTGGGCTGCGCCTAGTTTGAATTACGGGCATTATGGACGGTACTCCCGAATCAACGAAGGATGTCTGAGCCTGGGACTGTAGAAACTGCTGTGAGACATGGTTTCCAGAGACGTCGTGAGTTTGAGATTTTGGAGAGTCATCCAAGGAATACGCCTTTGGCGAAGTCGCAGCCCGGTGGCTCTCCCGAGGCTTGATGGTTTCGAAAACTTTCTTCATAAAGCCTCGTATCCTTGCACTCTTCTTAATTGATTTGCCTTGTGGCGCGCCTTTGTACTTGCCCTTGTGCCACGCAATACGAAGATTCCTAACGTATAAATGAATTTTCGGAGCAGACATGGCATATTCGAGCACTATCTCATAGTCAAGTAGCTGGGCGAAATGATTTAGAGTTATGTCTCTGTTTAATGGACGCTGGCCCGCCTCCCTTCTGAGTGCCTCCAAAGACTCGTTTGCTAGCACTGCTTCGATCTGAGTTTTGAAGTCCGTTAATGTTGCCACACTCCTGCCCTCGCTTTCTTCCCACTAAAAACAATAGTGAGGTGGTTAGAATATAATATACCTTCAATGACTGGAAGCTTACATTGAGAACTATTGTGCACTGTGGAGAGTGATGGGCAAAACGAAGATTACTGCCATCGTCCACGAATTCCGAGCTGTCCATCTGCCCCTTGATGTAACGGGAAAGAAGGTCTTCAACCAGTGGCGTAACCCACGCATTCATTGAAGTCATTGTGTAGAAGCAGAAATTGCGTCAGAATAGAAAAGTGTCATGGTCTGGTATACAATAGTCCGGTAGAACGCATGACTGTCAGTCAAAATGCGGGAGGGACTTTTCTTTTAGACAGGTTGATTAGATAGAGAGTGGCCATAATATACATCATAGTTCAGAGAACTGCATCATCCATCCCAAGTGCTATTCATTCTTAAAGCATAAGGGTGAATCGATATATAAGGCGATGTTACCTCATGGATACTAGTAGTGTCTTTGTTCTTTCCTCCTTTCGGACTCGACGCGGTTTTAGACGCGCCTCACCGCCCAGGGATCACACCAGCCACAGTTACCTGCTACGCCACCACCACCACGTCATTGGGCAGCATGTCACGGGCATTTTGGCGGGCATCGTGCATGGAAAAGAAAAGTATCGGTCAATCTGTATCTCACCCCTCAAACGCATCTGTGCAAATCTTCATATCTCTATTTAAACTATAACTGATTGAAATCTGTGGTATATTCCTAAACCATGCGGAGCCAATCTTCCTATGCATGGATACGCTCAACACAGTCTCCAATCAGTTCCCTTCACGACCGATCGAGGTAGATGCGACGGACGTTTGCGATTATTTAAGCTTTACTGAGCCAAAAGTGATTTGCCTACGACGTCTAGCCTTCGAAGCTCTGCATTTCTCATCCGTCTAGATACGGCAAAGCCTTGATGGCTTCACAGAAGTCTCAAGGGACGTCAAGTCCATCCGCATCATCGATCTTTCTTCCGCTAGGACGACGGGGCTCTCGGGCATCTTTATCAACACACGCCGAACGGAAGGGCCTAAACGCTGCACTAGACCAGATTCATACGGCAGCTTATCAGTCCGATTCTCTTACCACATTTAACGACTTTACCAATCCACCCGCTCCCACTTCTGCGACTGAAGAAAAAAGCTTCTCAGGCGAGCTACAAGGAGGCTTGAGTGGGTTATATAGTCGGTTTCGAACTTCTGTGGGCGGGGTCAGGGACATTGTAAGCGGCGTGGGAAGATCGCTAGACAGATCCTCCACTGAGGACCATGGAATAAGAAGTCCTCCGTCGGAGCGCTCCGTCTCGAAATCTGCTCATGGCTCGACAGCTTCCATACCGGATTCTCAGCAGTACCTACCGGGTTCATCTCAGGGCTCAAGATTACACTCACCAACGTCTGTAACTCACCAATCTACGCAAGATGGCTTACCTCCACTACTGGCTGGGAAGGGTTCCAGGCTTTCGTCGAAAACTGCGAGTATATCCTCAAAGGCCTCAGTCTCACCCTCGCCTGCAATGAAATCTCCTGTTGTGCCGTTGCCCAAAAGCACGACTAATTCAGTAGCTGTAGACCCGACAGTTACTGAGCTTCATGTCAACGCTATCAAGGAACCTCATAATTCGAGCAATAACTCCGTGAATCTCTCATCTCACAGCTTTCAATCGATCGATTCAGTTAGCACAGACAAAGAAGATGGCCCTCTCACTGCGTCTATAAGCTCTTCAGGGTGGAGCCAACGAATATCACATTCCCCGGTCTTGCAGGCGAAGGCCCAGCATTTCTCGTTTGAAGGCTCGGGCACTTCAGATGTTAGCAGGTCATCTACAACGAACAGTCAGGTCCCGGATAGTTTTAAGAGATCAGATAGCCAAGTCACTCATGAGTTAGATACATCAATGTCTGGTCCGGTGCGAAAAGCGAGGCATTCAGTCGAAGGAGTACACGATGGGAAGGAGAGAATCAGGTCGAATTCGGGGGCTTCGTTCAATCCAGATAAATCTGTTGCTGCTCCAGTTTCTGCAGCGAGTAATGTCTCTCAATTCCCCGGTAATACTGACAACTCGTTTCCCGATATTCAACCTCCATCTACTGCTGCGACACATATACCAGTGGTAGAGAGGGAGGGAGAATCCTCAAAGGCACTTGTCAAGAATAAACCCAAGGAAAGACTCGTTCTTCCAAGCTCGAGCCGCTTACCGGGATATGTGGTTTCTCAAGCCTCCCCAAGCGAGATATCGATGGGCTGTGCTGCTGTTACTCCGCTGGGCACAACGGTGGACTACGGCCCCAGTCAGGATGGCCGTAGCTGGCGTTCTCATGGGACTGGTGATGGTGTTATGTCTCAACTTCGGAGTAAACTACTCAGTAAAGATTTTTGGATGAGAGATGAGAACGCAAAGGACTGCTTCCATTGCGGCGAGCCTTTCTCTACTTTTCGACGCAAGCACCACTGTCGGACCTGCGGCCAAATATTCGACTCAAAATGCACACTTCTAATCCCTGGAGACAGATTCGGCCAACCGGGCACTATACGTGTCTGCAAGCCGTGTGAAGCTATGATTAATGGACATGATGATGATTCTTCGGAGTTCTCAGATAGCGAACAGAACCCAGTTGTGGTCAATCCTCGAGTCTCCGATCTGGGTTTGGGAAGTTACCCGCGTCCCACTGCCGACGACGATGACACGTCCTCTATAATCTCGCAATCGATAGATCATGTTATGAAAACACCAACAATGGCCATCCCGGCAACAAGACGGGCAGGTGAAGGCCATAATCGCCGGTCGGCTATCCTAGAGATCAGCCCAGATCGGCCATTAGCAAGGCCAACATCCTCAAGATCGCTCAAGTCATCGCTCAGTGGGAGGACTCATTCAATGGGTCATAAGCGCCACCACTCTCGTCAGCAGTTTATTCGAAACTTCAAGCCTTATCATGATGATCGAGCCCCCTTTCAGAGGCGGCATATAGAGGACACTGCCCTTGAATCACGACTACCTGCATTCCACAAGGACAACATCATCGACCCAGATCTGGCACAGTACCTCTCTGATGATGCTTCGAGTGGCGACGAGCAGCCAAGCCTGCTATCAGCCGTATCAGAAGGGTCATTGTCTAAAAGCGGTGGTGACAATGAAAGAACAACGTTTGGAGGGTTTCTCGCTGCCATGAAAAAAGGCAGGTCTGCATTTGGGGATAGGAGCATTGCAAACTACAGCCATGTCGGTCGCGAACCAGATGAGGGTAGCATCAGCAGCTCGAGAGCAATAAACCTCCCTCGTCCTCGCCGGCGTAATCTTAGCGTTGCGAGCAGTGTTCACCAACGCCCCTCGCCTAGGGCGTCCAAAGACAGTGTTTTCAACCCACAAGACTCTTCAACTACTGCCCACGTATTCCCTACTGGGGTGAATACTAGCGGGTTTAAAATGACAAGAAGCTCGTCTATGAGAGGAGCTGGTGCCCCGCCTGTAGAATTGAATAAGGCTAGCCTACAACATGTTCGCAAGCTCCTCCGGCAACTTCTGAAAGACGCTTCGATACCTCATGCCCAGAGCTGGGAGACTGCTCTGCTTCCCATACTCCTGAAAGCGGCAGATGAGGTTGATCCAGACGTTCAGGGTGGCGACGATATGGATATTCGTCACTACGTAAAACTCAAAAAGATCTTGGGCGGTCGACCTGGGGATACTTCCTATGTATCCGGCTTAGTTTTCACCAAAAACCTTGCCCTCAAGAGCATGTCGAGGTGCATCCCGCAGCCGAAGATACTGATAATTGCTTTTCCACTCGAATATGCCCGTCATCAGCAGCATTTTATGAGCTTGGAGCCTGTCATTCGCCAGGAGCGTGAGTTCCTCGAGAATTTAGTAAGCAGGATAGCTGCTTTACGACCTAACCTGCTCCTGGTTGAGAAGAATGTCTCTGGGCTAGCTCTAGAGTTGCTGGACAAAGCCAAAATCGCAACGGCATACAATGTCAAGTCTTCTGTTCTTGAAGCTGTATCACGATGCACCCAAACTAGGATAATCACTTCCATGGATAAACTTGTTACCACTCCTGTGACTAGCGAGTGCGGCAGTTTCGATGTCAAGACATATGTCTACAACGGACGCAAGAAAACATACATGTATTTGTCCGGCTGTCGCAAAGAGCTCGGATGTACAATTGTTCTTCGTGGTGGTGATAGTGAAGTTCTCTCGAAGGTGAAACGGATTACCGAGTTCATGACCTATGTTGTGTACAACCTTAGGTTGGAGACTTGCCTAATGAGAGATGAGTTTGCTCAGATGCCGGCGTCATCCGAAACCGAAGCCGATAGGGTGGCGATTGATGCAGCACGCTCAAGTGTCTTAGCTACAGCGAATAACTGTGGGGAGAAATCAGGTTCCCCTCCATCAAGCCAGCAGCAGGATTCGAATGAGAAGAATGATGGATCTATCACAGAAAAGTCCACTGTTGCCAGTGAGGTCACAGAAGTGCCTGATGACGTTCCCATGCCGACGTACTACCAGGACTTCGTGCATGATAGTGAGGTAAAGATTCTCTCTGCCTCTCCGTTTGTCAAATTTGAGCCTCCTTACCTGCTTAAACGCGCAAGAGAAATGGAACGGAGGCTAGCCTACTTGAAACGCCTGCGAGACCAGAACCTTAACTTTGACCCATCATTAGATGAGAAAACTAGGTCACAAAAGTTTGTTCTTGTAACTCCTGAGATGGTCCATGAATCACCTCAAGATGCTTCCCCGAAAGTAAAAGAGGTTTTGCATGCGGCTCATGACGCCGAGTATGACAGAGCCCTGCATAACTATCAAACTCAGAAACGTCAATGGGAAGCCTATATTGCTGGAGCAGCGGGCGTTTTTGACCCATATGCACATCAGAATATTGTCGTTCTCTTCAGTCTTGTCTGCACTACGTCGTCAATTCCTTGCTCAGGCCCGGACCTTCTTGCCTTGGAGTACTATAATGAGCACGGTGATGACGCGATGTTTGAACCCGATTGTGCGCTTGGCCAATATGTTGAGGATCTATGCCTCAATGCCAATGCTATTTGCAATGTAAATGGTTGTGAAAAGCGGATGTTTGAACATCACCGTCAGTACGTACATGGAGAAGCCCAAATAAGTGTTTTCATTCAACCGTATCCTTCGAAACTCCGCGGGCTTCAGGACACAATTCTGATGTGGAGTGCCTGCAAAATATGCGGGAACGAAACCCAGGTCTTCCCTATGTCTGAAAGCACGTGGAAGTATTCGTTTGGGAAATATATAGAACTGTCCTTTTGGAGCAAGAATCTTCATGCTCGGGCTGGCGTCTGTCCGCACGATTTGCAGCGTGACCACCTCCGCTACTTCGGCTTCAAAGATGTTGCCTTACGCATCCACTACGACCCCATCAATCTACTCGAGATCATTGTTCCAAGGACACGGGTTACGTGGAAAGTTGACAACGATTTAAAGCTCAGGAATGACATTTACCTCAAGATTGAACAGCGTCTGAACAAGTTCATGCTCTCTGTCAAAGCGCGCTTGAAAGGCATTAATGTTGATAGTGTCATTCCCAAGCTAGCAGAAGATTGCAAGAGAGAAGTTGAAGCCCTAACCAAAAAGGCTAACGACGATCATTCAGCTTTAATCAAACAATTACAAGACAAGTATATCAACTCCCGTTATTGGGAGATTACTCCTCTGAACGAAGTGGCACGTTTTGCTCAGGAGAAAGTCGTCGAGTGGGATACTGCATTTGCGGAATTCGAAAAGAACTTCTTTCCTTCCGAGAAGGATATTAGAAGACTGGCAACATTGCAGTTGAAGAAAATATTTCTGGACAAGGATGCATCTGTTACTTCTCTTACCTCAACTGAAGAAGCCCTGACCACGCCTACGGAACCTGAGAGTGAGAATACCGAGGAGCCGGAAAAGCCACGTCCGATGCGTCGCATGACTTTGTCTCCGGAGAAGACGCAAGATGTCCTAGTATCTGTCGTTGAAGAACACTCAGGCAAAGAACAAAAAGCCGAGAGCCAAGACAATAGCCCCGCGAAGGTTGAAGAAACTGATACACCCAGCCCCTCACCTGCACCGGAGGAAAGGCTGTCGTCTTCTCCTGCAGACGAAGCCATAGCGAAAAAAGAAGTGCAGCACCTGGACTTGGCGTTGCCTTCAAATCAATTTGGACATACACACGTGGATGTGAATGCTCAGAGCACGGTGGATAAACCCGAAGCAGCACCATTGGAAGCCGATTCGAGTAAAGGCGCCCTGGGGGCCACCATTCCCGAGCAAGGAGACCCAGAGGCACTAAGCCAGCGGAACTGTGATGCTGAAAAGCCGATGCACTCTCCCAATTCTCCTCCAAATCAACACCGCTCAGCAATTCCACGGCCAGCTGAGGGTGTTATTAGGCGCAATGCAAAGGCAACTTCTCCACCACTGTTCCGTGCTCAATCACAGCCAGCGCAGCTCCAGAAGGAAACAGGGTATGACAGTAATCCCCTGAAAGGGTTCAGAATCACCCCTGGGAGGATTGGTGGTCGCGACGGTGCGCCTAGCCCCCCTCCTTATGAAGTGAGGTTCAAGGGCCCAGAAAAAAAGCTATCAGACCGGTTCGGTTTAAATGCCTTTCGAAATGGAAGACTCACTCCCGGTCCATCTTTAATACCTCGCTCGATACCGACAAGAAAGGGTCACACGCGTGTTTCTTCTCTGGCCAAGCACTTCGAGCAATTGAGCCGAGAATTCGAAAAGGAGCGGCAACGTGAAAGAGCCCAGAGAGCCGCCAAGCGTTCACAATCTCGAGCATTCCCGCTCGCAAGTTCAAAGCCGATTGTGGAAGTGTACAAAAATGTTAGAGAGGCCGTTGAGGAACGAGAGCCTTCGGGTGAAGGGGAGGACCTCCTCTCGTCCACGTCACGGACTTCCATAGACGACTCAAGCAAAGACGGCGAAGCACTCCCAGCACAATCGTCGCAAGAAGAACAAAGAAAAGATCTTATTTCGCAAGAGCCATCAACCACGCAAGTGGAAACTGACAGCCTCATTCAGAATACGGATCCAATCCTCTCAGAGGGCGAAGCAGAGGTACATAGCGATGAAGATCGCTCTTCAGTGAATGGGCTACAAGTTACAGACTCAAATGAAGAACTACCCAAGATGTCACCGGAAGATGAACAACTCGACCTGAAAGAGTTCCCAAAACACGAAAGGAGCACGCTTCTGAAACTCCTAACGAACTTCTGGTCGGAGCGTTCTGCCAGTGGATGGACTCCCCTCGAATATCCACTGACTATGTCCGACCATGTCTTTGCAGATTGCGATATTATCGTACGCGAGGATGAGCCGAGTTCGCTCATTGCGTTCGCTTTAGACTCTCACGATTATAAAGAGAAGCTGGCAAGCATCCAGAGACGCTACGAGGAGCTCGATGAGAAAGACACGGATCTTGGGGAAGGGCCAGAAGCTATGAATGAGGCACGGGTTGAGCATGCTCTTTTGAGATGTACGGGGACGCACCTCAAGTATCAATTCCAGGAAGGTCAGGCAAAAATGCTTTGCAAGGTGTTCTATGCCGAGCAGTTCGATGCTTTGAGGAAGAAGTGCGGAGTTGCCGAGCGTATTGTTGAATCACTATCCCGATGTGCGAAATGGGACTCAAAGGGAGGGAAAACAAAATCCATTTTCTTGAAGACGCTGGACGATCGTTTCATTCTGAAATCGCTGTCGACTATTGAGACCCAGGCTTTCCTCAAGTTTGCTCCAGCATATTTCCAGATCATGTCTGAAGCACTTTTCCACGAGTTACCGTCCGCAATCGCAAAGATGTTCGGATTCTACCAAGTAATTATCAAGAATCCTGCCACAGGGACCGAGTTTAACTGGTTTCTCTTGTTAATGGAGAACCTGTTCTACGACCGCGTTCCGACGCGGATCTTCGACCTCAAGGGCTCAATGAGGAATCGTAAGGTACAGAGCACCGGAGAACGCAACGAGGTCCTGCTTGATGAGAACATGGTGGATTTCATCTACGAGACACCGCTCTTTACCCGAGAACACTCCAAAAAACTTCTTAGCCAAAGCGTTTGGAACGACACTCTCTTCCTGGGCCGTCAAAATGTCATGGATTATTCACTCATGATTGCCATCGACGAGAGCCGGTCGGAGTTGGTAGTAGGCGTTATTGACTGCATCCGTACCTATACGTGGGACAAGAAATTAGAATCATGGATCAAGGACCGTGGATTCGCTGGCGGAGGTAAGAATCGGCCTACTGTGACCAGTCCCAAGGAATACAAGAGTCGGTTCAGGGAGGCAATGGCCCGATACGTTCTTCAAGCCCCAAGGTTAGTCACTCCTCGTAAGATTACATGAATTTAGTTCGCTGACAATACTTCCAGTTGTTGGAGTCAATTCCAACAGCCCCAAATGTATCGGTACACTCCGGTTGAGCAACCTCCAGGCCAGGCACACCATGCGTTGGACGGTGACACTGCCGAAGGAAATGAATCAGGTGGTTCCTAGAGGACTATCCAGCTTAGTCTCTATGATGATGATGAAAGTACTATATGATTTACACGACACGATCCATTCATTCCTTATGAAGCTAGCGACATAGCGAAGGCGTTCACGGCATCAGCATAGCGAATTGCGCATACTCTCCTTTTTAGACGTTCCTTTTTTGAGCATTTCCTTATGGTTATCATCATTATCAATCACGAGATGTATTAATCTAATGTATTGGCTGGGGCTGTATTATGAGAAACGGCGTTGTGCACTTGTGTTTCAGTGTCTTCATACGAATCCATATATCTATGACAACTCCACGTGAAATCTGAAAAACAGTCCCGATTGATCCTCAAGTAATTCCAAAGTCTTGAAGCATAACGAGACCAAAGACAAAAAGGAAAGACAAGGCAAAGAAACCCGCCCAGGTCGCAATGCCCAGACCATATTACGTACATGGCTTTGAAACCGAAAGTCCACGACGAGTGATGGATGCTTATACTCGTTCCGTTTCACCGACCACCAGACTTCCCGAAAATCTCGGCGGAACTCGGGACACTTCGGGAATTTGATTTGCTCTCCACACCATTTCCATGCATATGCTTCGGGGGAGTATATCTTTTCCCTCTCTGTCCCTTTTTTTTTTTTTTTTTTTTTTTTTTTTTTTTTTTCTTTTTCTCTCTCCTTTTTGCATTCTAGGAATAGACAGTTGCGAGAGCGATTCCATGGTTTCCCGTCAAATGTTATGAGAAAGGATCAATACCACGCATGCCACCTTTTACGATGCGACATGCATGTCTTCCTATGAGGCATTTGCAGCCTCGGTAGAGGGGATTCCCCCGCATTCATTTTTGAACCTTTTTCGAATTTTCTTTTTCGGTTCCTATTAAGAGGGGAAGATCTCGCTCTCCTTTCGTTCTTCTTCTTGCTCCCCTACATGTGGGAATGAAATCCATCGAGGAGAGGATTCGCCCCCTCAATCACCTTGCTATGTATGTATGGGTGGTATACAGTTCTTGATCTACGGAACCAAAGCCCCCATACCGGGAATGTGACTAACCGACAGTTGACTCGAGACTTTTTGGAAGTCTTAACCTTCCATGAATCCTATGGTTCCTCGAACTCAATTGACGAATCTGGTCATTATGAACGTGAACATGAAGATCATTAATCTAGCTTTTGATAGCAAGAAACCACCAAAAAGCAGGCAGGCTAACTAACGCCAACTCAAGATGAATACAGATTATGTTCGGAGGGATGAGTCTCCTCGTGCGCTTCCAGACCGGATGGGCAGACAAGAGCACACCCTCCACGGCCATTCACCCGACACCCCCTCCAAGCTACACCCTCCCGACTAATGAATCTCGCAAGGATTCGGGGATCAGGGGATCACTTGAAGTGGGCGGAACTTTCCGGCCGTCATACTTAGCCGAGACCCGTCTACGACCTTTGAGGACACACCCTCGTCGCTATTTACCTACCCAGCTGCTGTTCGTTACCACGTCATGCACCAAGGGTGATACTGCTGTCTGGATTTACTCAATCAGACCAAGGTTCTCCTCAGCAGGGACCACACGGACGGTGTTGGTGTGGCCCTGGCCTCCGCGCCAACCCTGGACACAGACAATGTTGTCTCCCTTGTTGATGATACCGAGCTTGATACCGTGGGAGATAGCCCACTTGAGACGGCGGTCAACATCCTCCTGCCAGATCTTGACGTTGAAGTCGGGCTTGTTCTCGGGGAAGAGGAAGGGCCAGACACCACGGTAGAGGTGAGAATACTACAGACAGACCAGTCAGCGCAATCCATGACGACGGGTGATATACAGAATTGGCAACGTACCCTCGAAGCTCTAGGGTTACGAGTAACCATCAGGATGGGGCACACAGGGCGGTACTTGGAAAGAAGACGAGCAGTGTTACCACTTCACCAGTCAGTTAGCGAACACGTCCAGTTCAATGGGACCATACGATACGTACCTGGTGGTCAAGACAACAATGGCACCGGCGTTAAGCTCAAGACTGGCGCTAACGGCAGCCATGGCGATGGACTCCACAGTATCAGTGGGGCGGGGAGCGAGGTTGCGCAACTCATCAAAGACATTGAAGTGGGGAATGGCAACCTCGGCGAGCAAACAGGTCTCGCTCATCATCTTAACAGCCTCGCAAGGGTATGAGCCCTTGGCGGTCTCACCAGAAAGCATAACACAGTCGGCTCCGTCAAGAACAGCGTTGGCAACATCGGACACCTCGGCACGAGTGGGGCGAGGGTTGTATGTCATAGACTCGAGCATCTGAGTGGCACAGATAACGGGCTTGCCCTTGATGTTACACTTGGCGATCATCATCTTCTGAGCGATGAAGACCTTGGGGGCGGGGATCTCGATACCAAGATCACCACGGGCGACCATGACACCGTCAGTCTCCTCGAGAATCTCATCGAAGTTGTTGACACCCTGCTGGTTCTCAATCTTGGCGATGATCTGAATCTCCCTACCCTCTTCACCCAACACGTCACGGATGTGGCGGATGTCACTTCCCCGACGAATGAACGAAGCAAAGATCATGTCGACGCCGTTCTTGACACCGAACTTCAGATCACTGATATCCTTCTCGGAAAGGGCAGGAAGGTCAACATCGGTGCCGGGCAGGTTAACACCCTTGCGAGAGGAGATGTTGCCATTGTTAAGACACTTGACGCGCAGGGTCTTGTCGTCGACGACCTCCAAAACCTGGAAGGAGAGGATACCATCGTCGACATAGATGAGCTTTCCGGGAGCGATCACCTTGGTGATGTTCTTGTAGTCGAGGTACCTAACAATTACATTGTTAGTCTCAACAAAGCGGGGCCTTCTGCCAAGCCATTTATGGATTGATCCGGGATCTGGTGAAGACTCACATGTTCTGGTCGTCGCTAGCAGTAGCGTACTTCTCATCAGTGGTAATGTTGAGCTCGTGGCCGGCCTTGATGGGGATATCCTTATCATCGGTGGTGTTTCCGGTACGGATTTCAGGTCCTTTCTGCAATGCGGGTTAGTATTGTTCAACCCTGCAAAAGCTCCGGTCTAGACTTACGGTATCAAGAGCAATGGCGAGGGGACGTCCAGTCTGGACTCTGGCGGCCTCACGAGCGTTATCGATAACGGACTGGTGGTACTGCGGTGAAAGTTAGCAAACACGACCTACAACGAAAGGACGAAAACCCCAGGAACAGGGACAAACTCACCTCATACGAACCGTGGGAGAAGTTCATGCGAACAACGTTGAGACCGGCTATTGAATCACTGTCAGCGAAAGAAAATTACGGGGATCATCGGACTTCGCCGTACATCTGCGGAGAGCATTGATCTTCTCCACCGAGTTGGTCTTGGGGCCTGCAATGTGGGAACCAACGTTAGCACCATTCATACGAATTACTGAGACTCAGTATAGGGTGAGGGGAGGACAAGGGGACTGTGAGAGTTTATGGTAAATACATACCAATGGTGCCAATGATGGAGGTGCGGCGGAAGTTCTTCGCGGGCACCATCTCCGTGTTCAGCTTGGAGTGCCACTCCAGCTTCATACGGTTACTCAAATGGTCGAGAGAGTTGCTAGCGGCCATTGTGAAAGCTTCCCTGTCTACACTGAAAGGAAGAGGAAGAGAAGATTGATTGGGGGGAGAGGAAGTTGTGATTTGGATGAATGGAAGAATTGGGGGGGAAGAGGGGGGGGGAGATGGGCGATAAAAAAAGATCGGAGAAGTTGGCCAGAGAGAGAGGGCCGGTGAGCGAGGGGCTGCTTTGGGTTTGGTTTGATTTGCGGGAGTGGGTGTGTGCCCGGGAGGGAAAATGTTGTTGGCCGCCTTTCTCATTAGTTGGGAAGGAAGAAAGAAGTGTTGTCCAGTATCTCCGGTTGGTTCCCCCGCGGGCTGGCTCAACTCTGGCATTTTTCCCTTTCTTTTTTTTTTTTTTTATCTTTTTCCTTCTATTCCCCTTTTCACAACATTGAACGTATCCGCTACCAGTAACTATTACCTATACGTATTATTCATCTGATATCTATAACTATCAACGTTTTTTGGTCACCCATGAAAAACAAATGATCAATGACCTGTCGGAGGTCCCAAAGAGGAAAGAAAACCAAGAACCTCCATCAACTGCAGTGCCATCTGGCAATGTTTTCCCACACCCCACTTACAGGGCAGACCAACTTCACCCATTCTTGCCTTATCCACCTCTGTGAGGCGTCCCACCTTCTATCTACTACTAGTATATGATGTGTACTATCACGGTGGCTCAATGCCACATGATAATATACCGTGTAATATCTCAAACAACCCTCGACGTCAGACCACTCTCCCCATAGCATACGAATGAAGTCACGTCGTGACGTATACTTGACAAAAGTTATTGTTTCAGAAAACATCATCAAATACCTTGTGATTCTCGGATGGTCTGACTTGGGAAGAGGAATCTCCTTTCAGGGACACCGAGGACACCGAGTACAGGAATCAATCTACACCAACTGTACTAACGTGGTAGTCTCTTACTCCGTGCCAAGGCTCATGGCATGCAGCGAGGAGTTGTCCAGTCTGAGATAGTGGGACTGAGGCAGCCAAACGAGATAAGCATAAATACCACAGCATAATGAAGTATACTTCTTCATGACTAATCTCTGATCTGCATAACTCTGGTGCCCTTATCCTCTAGCTACTTGTGTGCAAGCGCAAAGCTCCAAATATAGCCAGCCACTTCCCCAGCCACATCCCAGCCTCCCGGGCCCCATCTCACCGCCTGTCACTCGCCCACGTCATGTGAAAAGGCACGTGAGCCAGCTGAACCTCCCCGAGGCTGTCCTCGCGGGGAGTACCTCTTCGTTCCTTCTGCATATTATCAGTCAAATTTAGCTCTCCAGCTCCTAATTCTAGAGCCACACAAGACGTATATACCACGAGCTCTAGCTAATCCTCTGCACTCGGTGTGAACAAGTCCAGTTTCATCATTCAGCCCTGATATGGTCACCATGGTACGTTTCTTGCTCCCCGATAGCTCGCTGCTGAAGTATTGACTTGTCTTTTTTTTTCTGGGAATCCCTGCTAATCGTTGGACATTTTAGTTCGGCCGACTCACCCATTACGCTTTTGACGCTGTTCTTTGTAGGCCCTCCTCTGTTCTCTGTTATCCTATAGTCAACAGATACTAATGGTCACATAGTCTCTGCCTTTTTGGCGGGTGTGAAGCGTTCGACTGGTCTTACGTAATTTCACCCTTCCTACGCATGATTTGTCTGTTCCTGTAGCCTGTCAATATGCAATAATGGCTATGGGCTATGATTATTCAAACGATTGCTGGGATCTCGCTAACCCTGTCACCCCGCGCCCCCATCGGGGGAACTGCGTGGGGATCTTCACAGCCCCAGTCTCGACTCCGACAAAATCACCGATAACAAGGATTTTAAGAAATGGATCGATAGCTACCTCGGCGTTGGCGAGTGGGTGATGGATCAGTCCGTTGCCGTCCTAGGCTCCACCAGCTATTTCGAGCGCAAGCGGTGAATTATCCACTCCGGATTATCCGGATAAATCGAGGTGACACTTCGGGTGGAGATTGAATTGATGCCGGAGGTGCGCCCTGGGTTTTTTCCCTATCTCAGCTTGGGAAGAGTTCGTCAAGGACAGGAGGACATCCATTGTTACCCGCTTGGAACATCGTGTCGAGAGTGTGCGTGTCTTGTTAAAATAAAATATCAAGAGAGCCATCGTGACTGAAATTTGGGGGTCCTGCATAGCGGTATGGATTATGATTGACGATTACCTTGTCCTTTATCAGGTCCGGTATGGGGGACCGTGGCGTTCGGAACTCTCACCTTGACTGTATATCTTGGTTTCAGCTTGGCATTATATTCGCTTTACATGGATCCCCATTCTACTCTCCCGAGTATACTCGTTTGTACATAGGATTGCCGGCCCCGGTGCTTCAAGTTGCCATGTCTCCTTGTGCTATCCGGGGAATGATATGCTTTCTTTCCTACCTTTCTGGCATGTGTACGTTTGGTCTACAGGCTCGGGCAGCTTTGGTACAGCTGGTGCGAGTCTAGCGGGCGATACTGAGTAGCAAGATAGTGTCGCAGGGGGTGGATTGGATGCGCCAGGGATCCTTCCTGGTTCCAATCACACTTCTTCAAACTTGCCATCCCTGGTTGGTCTCCGGTGCACGGGCTCCAGTATGATTCGGAAGCCGCCTTAATGAACCGGATGCTCACTCAAGTCATCAGGGTTGGCCTAATACGTGCCCATCGAGGGGTGTTTGACGCACCACCCATGGTTTTATGTCATCTGGACAGTGCGTACACAACTGCCATAAATATATTTGAAGCATTATCTCTCATGGAGGGGAGCAAGTAGTAGGCACGAATCGTAACGTCGTCAGAATTAACCACACATCCGCTCATATTCGAATAAGTTCGTCTATGTCGAGGCGGCGGAAATACGAGATATGTCCCATGGTCTCCCAATAGTGAGCTATACAATCAGGCGAGATGAGAATAAGTTGCGAGGCGATGAATGTATCTAAGTATCGAGTCAGAACACGCTACAACAGGGCAGGCAATTCGATTCAGCTTACCGTCTCTAAACCCGAGACCTGCGACATGTCCTCGACTACGCACAATCCTCGCCCCTCGGAAAAGCGATTCATCCGCAACACGGACAAAACCCTTAGGTCCAATATCATCCGATATAAATGAGAGCTCGCCTCGAGGGACATTGGGGTCTCCGGTTAGTTTGATAGCCTCAAGGCTACCCTTCTGGATAATGCCATCGTGAAGGAACTCAGACTCGCCCTCCTCGGGCGTATCGTCAGGCCCATCTTCGCTGTCACGTTGTAAGAAGAGTATAAATTCACATCCGTGAGCAGAGTAGTCTCCAATCCATATACCCTGGTAGGGTTTTTGCCTGGTAGGCGTATATAGATGCGGATCAAGTGTCGCGTAGGTCGATAAGGTCTCACTTCGGCCAGCGGCAAACATCGGCATGCCCAGACGAAAATGCGCCCATCTTCTAATCCGAAACGCATTTTCCGACATTAATTCCAGGACTCCAGGATTACGCTCCCATTCTGAACCGTGCGATTCGGGGCTCCGATATACGCGATTTTGACTGGGTACAATGGGTGGCGGCCATTGCTTATATGGGTCGGGATCCGGAGGAGGTCCCTTGGGGCAAAAAGACAAGGAATTAAAGACCTGCTGTGATTCCAACGGCAAGGGCATGCGGATCTCTCCGCGCAGATACTGCCGTTCAGCATCGTGGTTCCTCAAGAGTAAAATAGGACTGTCTAGCCAAAGGCTAGGTTTCGGATGGAAGGTTTGAATGATAACTTCTGGATTCCATTCCCAGATCTGGAACTTGTGCGAAGGCGAACGACGTTCTGCAATAACCCGATACGCCTCTATAACGCCTCGACGGTGATCATAACGGGCCAGAATTAGATTGCCCGTGTGCTCAGTATCTGAAAACCAGATCTTTTTCTGGGGGATGAACCAGCACGGATGGTACGCAATATAGAGGCTGCGAAAGGAGTCAAATGGACCCGGATCGTGAACTTTCTCTGGTAAGTATGAGTTGACCACGTTGGCCCACAGCAGATCGTTAGCCGTGTGCTCAGTCAAGCAGCGACAAGTGGCCGACAGACGAGCGAGGTCTTGTGCCGAAAGATAAGATAGAACAGAATGTAAAAGTTCGGTCGGGAGCTGTAACAAGGGCGATTCTATGTTCAGGGCGGTATTGGTGTTCTTCCGCATGTCAGGCAAGACTTCATCGTCGTCGATCTCTTGTACTGTGGGCGTGTGGCACATCTTCTCCACGGCCAGGCTAGTCCTGGATTTCAAATCCATGAGGGAGGAACAGCCATGGGGAGAGCTCTCTCGGATGGAGAAACAAGCACGTTTGTAACGGGCAAAGTCAAGCACTAGGTACGAATCGGGCCGATCCAAAGTTGCTGATCATGAAAGGCAAGTCAGCTATCAAGGGGGAAAGTTGACAGAGGGAGAGTAGGGGGAGTATGAAAGCCAAGGCAAAAAGGATCGACATCAATCCAGTTGCTTTGCTGGTCGGACGGATGACATCACTGGGGAACAGCATGACATGAGGGGAAATAAAATACGTACACTTAAAATACATACAGTACTGTATGTATCTACATTCATACTATGTACTAGTAGGAGTAGAGCTATGTACTGGATTCACTATACAAGTCAACAATGCATTACGAGAAGATTGCTTCCGCTTTCCTCATCGTAATAATAGTTTTCACGAGTTTGATACACAACAGGTGTCATCATATCAGTTAGAACACGATCGGACAGGAATGTCAACCTCAGGCAGAATTCGGTCACCTGATGCCAGAATTGTTTACGTCTTCCCGATTGGGAAATGAGAATGGATCCATCAACGCGTATGGATGTGCGGAAGGCACGAATAAGTTGCTTCCTTACTTGAGGCTCGCAGTAGTTGAAAGCATCGATTGTTTGTTATTGATTCACATCTCCTGGGGCACCGGCACCGGCATCATCCAAATACAACATCTCTCCCATTAAGACACTCGCGCTGGCCAAGTATTTATATAATCGTTCCAATTCCCATACTTACCTATATATATACATACACACAAGAAACCAGTGCAAACAAGACACCACTATGAACACCAGACAAACGCGGAGAAAAAGAAGTATCAGTTCGATCTCTAATTCAGAGCCCCGCACTTCTACCTCATGCAGGAGCCCTCGTGTGTCTGGGGGAACTGCTCCGGTCCCATCTTGCGAAACCCCACGCCAACAAACTAAAAGAGTTCGCTTCTCAGATCCCGGTCCGCGGCTGGAAGGGCACTGCCCTGGATGCTCTACAGGCCTCACTCCGGCACTGATTCGCACATCGTTCGAAGAACCCGATGATCCCACAAATGGCATCGATTGCACCCCAAGTCGCCGGCTGCGGCGCCGCTCAACCCCACTTGCGCAGTCTCGTCGTTCGCTGGAGTCTGTACTGCCCATTGATGGATCCAAGTCAAAGACAGTGGTGCAGTTTACGCCTTTACGGCAAATATTGGACTCCCGGACTCAGCGGAGAATCCGGCGACTGGGCCTGAGTACTGAGATTAACCAATTTGAACGCGAGAAGCGGGAGTCCGCGCATTACCAGAAGTCTCTGCGAGCTCTGCTGCAAGAAAGAGATACCTTAAAGCAAGAGCTGGAGTTAGCAAAAGGCAACAGCGGCACTCCAGAATACCATTCACCCAGAAAGGAGATTCTCCAGTTATCGCCTCGGTCTAAGCTGGAGCACCTAGAGTCCCAGAACAGTCAGCTGAGGCAAGACACCTCGTTCTCCGCTATTAAGAACGCGGATGATCAATCGGATGGCGCTGATACTGAAGGCGACACCATCATCCTTGACAATGGGTTTGAGGGAGACACAGTTCTCATGTCCGATTCTCCAATTATGCGTGGCTTACAGCTTTCTCGACAATCTCCAGATGATCTCTCTTGCCTGAGCCTCCCGGACCCCAGAACGGATGCATCAGTTCAAACGTCCCTGTCTGGTAATGACCAAAGCGCAGAGTTTCTTGCTTTGTCACTTGACTTGGAAGCTGCTAGAAAGGAGAAACGGGATCTGTTCAACGCATGGCGTACGAGGCTTGCTTCCTTCTCAGAAACTGCGACTGAACCTTGCCTCCAACGGTCGTCTCCCCCGCCAGACTTCTTCGATCAAATTTTGCCTACACTAACAGGAGCCCTCACCAGTGCTTCAGACGCTATCGGTGCATTGGACGCCGTCAAACAGGAGCTTTCTGGTCTAGGGTTTCCCGGCAGCAGCATGGACGAGATTATTTCGGAAATGCGTAGTCGGTTCCGATCAGCACGCTTACAGCTGGAGCGCGCAGTCCCCGGGGAAACGCCCAGCTCTAGCTTAGATAATGGAAATACAACCCTCAGCGCCCTTGTGAGGCGTGTCGAGCTGCTCGTTAAAAGCCTGAGTGACGAGCGCACCCGGCATGAAGGATCTCTTGGGCGGGAGCGGGCATTGCGCGGCCAATTCGATAACCTGTTGATCCGCTATGAGACCGCTTCAACGAAAATAAGCGATCTTGAAGAATCTATTGCATCTTCCGCAGGAGATATGCTCCACACGAGAATGCGGATGCAGGAACTTGAGCGTGAAGGGAAAGAGCAAGCCCTAGGGATTGAGAGATTGAACGAAGCCCTTAGCAAATACCGTGTAGAGGTCAAGACTCTTGAGAACCTCGTGACGGAACTCGAGCAGGACAAGGCTGTCTCTGCCACCAGACACGAGGAACAAATGTTACGACAGGAAAAGAGAGTGGCAGAAGAAAAAAGCGCCCGTCGTGTAGCAGAGTCGGCTATTGCAGAACGAGAGGCACGTATTCAGGAGTTGGAAGGGAGCGTTGAGTCGAATAAGATCCGTGTGTGTGATTTGGCTGCTAAGATTGAAGCACTAGAAAAGGAGCTCAAGCAGACGGTTGACAGTCACGAACAGCAAGCAGTCGAGCAACTCCAGCATCACCAGCAAGAGGTCGGCAGGATGAACGTCCGCATCGCTGAGCTGACCACATATCTGGACGCTACCAAATCTGAAGCGGACAAGCTTCGTCGAAGCAACGCTGGCTTGGAGGAACAGCTGCGCCTTGAAGTGGAGGCCAGGGACGATTTGCTAGAGAAATGGGCTGCAGACCAGGCACGGTCATACGCTTACATGAAGGAAACCGTCAAGGCAGAGCGACGCAAGGCAAAAGTACGCACTGCCAATTGGGAACTCAAGTCGGACGAGCTACAATCGGATGGCACGAACATCGGAAGCGAGCCCATTACTCCAGTTAGCGTGGCGCGATTCGTTGACGTTGAGGTCGGTCGAGGCAAGGAACGGCGGCGGCTTGACAGTGGTATCGGGATACTGACATCAGACGAGCTTTTCGAGAGCGTAGGTATCGACAATAATCCCCTACCTTCCGATCCCGCGGATCTCTAGCTGTTGTTCTATTCTGTGTAAAACACCTCATTGCTCTCCCTTGGTCGAATGTGTAGCATATCTACCACGTGGCGTTATTAATGTCTGGGACGTACTTTGTATGATAAATGCTCGCAATAACTGTTTGAACAAACTTGAATCACAATTGGTTACTAACTGTAAAGCCACTGTCATGGTGATCAACGAGAAGCGCAGGTTAAAAGAGGTCGATTGTCATAGTCCATGCGCGATGGGATCGACTTCGTGACTTTGGTCTTTGGAAGCACAGTGTTCACCAGGCTGTCAAGTGCCATGGCTAACAGTGATTGCACCGGCTTCTCGATATTACAGACAACATTGTCCTATTCAAAACGCTCCAAGGTTTGCACAATTGTGCAGGCTGCGTGGTTCATGTATGTCTCAGCTGTCAAAGTCAACCTCGGACGAGGACCGCATGAAACGCGGGATTTGCCATGAACGACAAGTCCGTTCTAATGCATCGCACTTGAAGTGTCTTGGACCAGTTGTCGGAGTGACTGCCCTCTGTTGCTTGAGAAATGAACGCTGTACTGTACTGTACTCTACTGTACAGAGGTTGTGCATATGTAAGTTACTGATCTAAAGATTAGGGCTTGAAAGATAAACAAGGCTCGGCACGGCTATCGGAGCGATGACGTCGGTTGGCATCGACCTTGTACATTTGCTGAATACTCTACACGATTGCGATTTAATTTGAAAGTACCGTGTAATCTACTGCTGCGCATACATCTACATGAGTATTTTCACCTCACTGACACCAAAGGATTGGAATACCGAACTATACAACTCCAGACTCAGTTAGATAAACCAACCACAGAACCACAATAGAGTCAACATCATGGCAGAAAACGAGACTCCAAAGTACCGTCTAAAAGTGACAGCTGGGCCCAGCTACAATCCCTCCACACATCAACTCGTCCCAGTCAATGAGGACCAAACCCTACGAATCGAAAACGAGCACGCAATCACGAGCCTCTGCGTCCGCATCCAAGATTACACAGGTAACAACAGCTCTGGAAAGGAGAAGATGAAGAAGAAAACCCAGACTAATTTAAACCACTGTAAAAGGATATCCGGACCACTCCCCAAGAACAAGCCCTTACTTCAACCATCCCCTCCACCAGTCAGACCAATATTCCATCTCCTTCGCCATCGTCTTCAAACACCCCGTCAACGCCAACTCCCTCCTCTTCGGCAACGACTTCGACCGTCCCATTCGCGACCGCTTGCCGCCCGGCTTCAACGCCGCTCTTCGCCTCGTCAAATGGACAATCGATCCGTCCCTGGACGGCGATGCGTACGCCGACAAACCGTACCTGTATAGCCCGGCCGTGGCTTCGTGGAACCAGCTCTGTATCGGGGAAAGGGTTAGAAAGGACGACGAGGTGCCGGGGATGCATGAGCGGGTCGTTGAAGAAGGGGGCGAGGGGTCCGGACTGGAGGTCAGAGAGCAAATGGGAGTTCCGACGAGTGTGAACGAACGGAGAAAGTATTTTCAGTCGGAAGAGGCGAGGACGGGGTTCGAGTTTGAAGAAGGAAGGGTTTACTGGGTGGATTTTGGGAACCCTTACTTAGGGTTTAATGGTTTGTTTCCCTCTTTTTTTTTATATATATTTATGTATAATTCTATTCTTGCTTTTTTTCTGTGCACAGTCGAAGTTGCTGATTTGGTCGTGGTAGATTTCTCACTTCACCTTCCGGGCATTACTATCAATGTTCTTCCCTACATTAATGAGGATAATCATTCGCTGCGGTATGTGTTGAAGCATCGGGATACCGATGAGGTTTACCTTGTCGTGCTCTTTACGCTTGTTTTGCAGGGAACGAACGAGGAGCCATTGCATAAGGAGGAGGCGGAGAGAATGAGGAGGGAGAGTAAGCAGCAACATGAGAAGAATGACGGGAAATTGGGCAGGTTTGAATGGGAGCCGGAGCCGTCGGCGGATGATGTGGAGTAAACATGCCATACAACATAGACGTATAGATACGTATATTATGTTTTGTTGAGTGATAGAACACCAAAGCAATATATTTTGTTTTTTATCTATGCCACATACATATACACGTGCCCTTAGTTCAGAAATACATCATCAAAGAACGTCCATCTACAGCCTCTTCAGCACATCATCAAGGACCTCCTGGGTCGTGGCCTTTCCACCCATGTCAGGGGAAAGGTACTTGCCCTCGTCCAGGTTGGCATCAACAGCAGTGTAGATCTTGGCAGCAGCACTCTCCTCGCCCAAGAACTCCAACATGAGGGCTACACTACGCAGGGTGGCGATAGGGTTGGCAATTCCCTGGCCCTCAATGTCGGGCGCACTGCCGTGGCAGGGCTCACCAATAGCAAAGCCGTCACCAACGTTGGCGCTGGGGACAAGACCCAAGCTTCCGACCAGGGCAGCCGCACCGTCGGACAAGATGTCACCGTAGAGATTAGGGGCAACAATGACGTCGTAGTACTCAGGCTGGCGGAAAAGCTTGTACACCATCGAGTCGACAATCTGCTCCTCCACCTCCACGGAGGAGAAGCGCTCGGCGGCAAGAGCCTTGCGGGCAGTCTCACGGAAGAGGCCGTCGGTTTGCGACAGCACGTTCGACTTGTGGGTGATGGTCACCATGGGCTTCGTGCGCAGGCTTGCAGTGGGAGCCGCGTCACGGATCTTCTGCCGGCGCAGGGCGATCTCTCCTGCAATGGTGGAAATCCGGTGAGAGGCATTCTCGGAGATCCGCTTGATAGCCTCGGCAACCCTGCCGTTGGGGGTGTCCTTAGTCTGCTCCTCCTTCACGTACAGATCCTCGGTGTTCTCGCGGACAATGACCAGATCGACAGGGTTCCGGCCACCGCCGACGGTGGTCTTGACTGGCCGGACGTTGGCATAGAGGTCCAGCTTCTTACGGAGAGCGACAATAGGCGACGAGTAGCCGGCGACCTTGGTGCTCGGGGAGCTATGGGGCGAGTTATTTGGTAAGATACAAAACACTCTGGTGAGAAGCAGCGTATTTACCTGACAGCTCCGAACAAAGCACCATCACACTCCTTCTTCAAGGTCTCGACAGTCTTGTCGGGCAGGGCAGTACCGGTTTGCTTGAAGGTATCGAAACCAGCGTCCAGGTTGACGAAGCTGAAATTGAGGTTGAGAGAAGCTGGAAGAGATTCCAACACTTTCCTACCGGCCTATATCATGGTGGCTGTTAGAACTTCCAATCACCTTTGCAGCAAAGAGCCGTCAAGCCGTGTGAGTATATACCGGAATGACCTCCCGTCCGATACCGTCACCGGGGATGAGACCTAAAGGATGATGTATTAGTTGAAGTTCGCACACACACAATGTACTACATATGAGAAGAGGATCAATTGACCTATGCGAAGCGTCCGAGCAGCAGCCATGGTGCAAATTTTGGGATTTTGGGGGGGATACTGGGTTGAGTAAACGTCCGGTCAACGGAGAGCCGTAATCGGAGTGAAGGTCATTGGGATACGGAGGCGGGAGGACTATTAATCCGGGGGGATAGCTTCAAGCAGAAGTAAACAAAGCTCATCATTTTATACTGGAGGCCAGCATTGAAGAGAAATGCAGACCAATTCATGCTCAGATGTTGATGGACTGATATTATGCTCATTCCTCTTTGTCTTGCCGGAAGCATGTCTTCATTGTGTAAAAAGCATTCATTGATATGCACTCGGAGTACATTAGATCGTACATGTATGTCTGTACATCCGGAGATATAAACAGGCATAAAATAGTGGACTCGAGTCTTGGCCATAGAATTGACTCCTGAAAGAACATGGGAGGAGAGTTCGAATACAGATCAATGACTCATCAAAACCTCGAGAATCGTTAGTTAGTTAATAATAGTACGTAGTATTATTATTATTATTATTATTATTATTAATCCTTCACAGCAAGGCACAAACTAATACAAGTAGTACAGAGTAGTGCAATGCAACCATCCATCGTCTAGAAAGAAATAGGCAACACAAGGCCTCTAGCCCCAGGCACGTATTATTCATCCATCCTGACCGGACCTGCAATCTGGCCTCTCAGGAGAGAGAGGACATTGCAGGAGATGCCATCGATGGGGCACGCCCGTTGCCGCGGCGGGATTATCGAACGTAAAAAGACCGGCAAGGGACTCCGTCAATATATTGGCCTGGAGCAATGAAGAGGAAAGGAAGCCTGTGACAAGGAGTGGGTCAAACGATGAAACTATGAGTCCACAATTAGTCGAAAGGAGTAATTCGCAGGAACATTCGTGACGAAGGGAAATCATTAAACTGAGGCGGATCCGCTGCCCCTGAAACCGCTGCCTCAGGCTTGCAGGGCGTGTCCCTCCACATCCGCGTTGCTGGGCCACTCTTCATTTCCCTCTCTTCTTCTCTTCTTCCCCCCTCCCCTTCCTCTCTCTTTCTCTTTCTCTCCTTTCCCTTTCGTACCGTCTGGTAATTTCAGTCCTTTTCTACCTTCTCAACGCGAATTTCCATGTCGGACTCATCATTCTCTCATTGATATTCCATTATGCTTGACGTCCACGTTGTCTCGCTAGATTGCTGATTCGTTCTCCACTCGAACTGTTGGCTCTGTTTATACCCATCACGTCACCACCCGAGAAGCGCGTTCTATCGTGTGCTGGCCGTTTTTCTGCTCGGATATCCTAGCAAGACTCTCCCTCCGGTCGTTCACCACCCAAGCTCGCGCCAACAGTCCACTACATTGATTCCGTTCACTTCGAGCATTGTCACGCTTCAACCCCCTTGCCTCCTTGACCCCTGAGCATCCTGACTAGACGCCATGCAGGATACGGGCGCTCATCCGGGTGTGAGGAGCTTGCTCGCCAGGTTCGAAAACAACAACAGCAGCAGCAACCGGAATACCACGTCCCCACCTTCCCGCGGTCGATCTCCCGTCGGTTCTGAGCACTCGGGTTCTAGGCCACTATCGAAAGTGCGTGCCAGCTTCATAGCTGTTGATGGAGCCACTCAATCTGGCGCCATTGCCGGGTTGAGAAGCGCAAGTAGTCGCAGTGACAGCCCAGCTGCTCCCCCGTCGAGGGTGAGGAGTTTCAATTCAGATGATCTGAACGCCCCCTTGAAAAGTCCCTTGTCGTCCCCAATCAGCAATGGCTTAGATAGCGAGCAAACCCCGAATGAGACCAGGTCAGGCGACATGGTGGAAACAGTGATCACACAAGTGGCCTCTCCCGAAAAGGGTGTAAGGCCTCAGGCCAAGGAAGCAGCGTCCCCTCATAAACGAAGCGACCCCATCTCGACCGTCTCTGCTGCGCCATCTCCGAAGAAGACGCAGACAGTCACTAAGCGTCCGTCCACCATCCAGGTGGATAAAGTTTCACCCAACCGGTCTGCGTCCAAGTCGACATCTACGACCCTGAAGTCTGCCGCGCAGCCGCGAACTCCAACATCTCCTGCCAAGCCCGACCATGCCAAGGCCTCTAAGCCAGCACGCTCCCCCAGACCTCCTGCCACCAGGGACGCGCCCAAAGCTCCAGTCACCAAGACAAGCCGTTCGTCTTTGAACACGACAGCCAAGACTGCTACGCGACCTGTTCGCTCTTCCATGCCGGCACGCGAGGCTACCAAGCCGACAGCGACAAGTGCATCCCGCACTAACAAGCCTGAATCAAGACCGCCAACCAAGTCGGCTCGTCTGCCCACTTCGGCAACGACATCAAATCTATCATCAGCCGCTAGAGGAGGAGCTACTGGAACAACTACCTCTAGCCTGTCCCGAAAGCCGTCAAGTTTGAAGAACGCGACAGGTGGAATCCACCGCACGACTACTACCTCCAGCGTTCGCAAGCAGGCATCCCAACCTTCCCTCCCGCGTCAACCAGCACATGACCGCCCGCATTCCCGAGTGAGCAACACCAGTTCTAGGGCGGTTGACGAGGGATTTCTGGCTAGAATGATGCGCCCCACCGCTAGTTCTGCTAACAAAACTCATGAGAAGGTTGAAATGAAGAGTCCACCCCGGCCTTCCCGGGTGACCCGGGCTCCGGTACGACCAGTTGCTTCGAAGACAGAAGCCCACAACTCGCGCCCAATGAAGGAGAAGAGTGTGGCTAAAAAACCACAGGAGAAGCCGCAGCCGGTGCCTACTCAGAAAGAAGAACCACAGCCCAAGGCAGTTGATCCACAGGAGGATAGTGCACATGTGAATGCTACTGAGCATCATGCCAAGGTTGCGGACGAGCCTGTTCAAGCGGTTATTGACGCGTCAGCTGAAGCAATCGAGAAGGAACCCACAACTGAGAAGCAGTCGGAGGATTTGCCTATCGAGCCCTCTATGGCTTCTGAAAACGCACCAGTTGGACCCTCTGATGCCGAGCAACCCATCAAAGCCGCAGAGGCCTCCGAAGAACAGACTCTCGCCGCTCCATCAACCGAAGAGCTCTCCATCTCTGCCGACGAGGCGGCAGATGCCCACAGCGTTGAACCCTCTGGGCTTTCGAATACTGAAGAGACCAAGGAACAGGTTGATGTTGAGTCTCCAGCTACTTCTGCTGAAGAGATGCCTGTTGAGGACGTTGCTAAGTCAGAGGTCAAGGTAGACGACGTTGATGTTGACCTTGGCAACTTGTCTCTCAACTGAAGAGCGAGCACAGTCAAGGCAATCATGGTGTTACATGAATGTCTATATTTACATCCATACTTCGCTTCTTGTGACTTATAATTTCTTCATACCCGTCTTATTCGTGATGCGACCAGATACATGTTATCGCCTGCGCGGACCTTTTTTTGCTCTTCTTTGGTTTACTTTTCTTTTGGTTTTTGTTTTGAAAGCATCTCATTCACAATATGAGCAGGGCCGACGATGTATGCATGTCGGAGCATTTTCTGGTGGAGTTCTAGATTCCAGTTGCTTTTAGCGTTAGGGGCCGCATATTATCCCACTTGCATATGTACTTGGGAGGAGTCTAATCAGGTTCTTGTTTCTTTTTTCAGCCCGTTTCACTTTTATTCGTCTATTTACCTTTTCTCTTCTCAAGCCTTTTTTTACCTTCTTCGATTCTCCTGTTATTATATTTCTCCTGGGTCTTCTAGTTGTTTAATCCTTTATATTATTGCTTGAACTTTGACAGTGCAAGTTTACTCCGCAGTTTTGTATCACTGTTGGAGCTGTGGGCTTTGTTCTTTTATGTTCTCCCCCCCTTTTTTGAGGTTTTGCTCAGCATCTACTGTTCTGGGTAGCACGAGAACAAAACTCCGTTTTTCAATAGCTCGGAATCCGATTCAAAACCTCTGAACAAATCCAGGGAATTGCTCTAGATAAAATCTGATACCATACCCCAAGACTACTAACACCATGTGAAATTTCGAAAAGCAAGTGCTATAGTCGTTTCGTGTACAGGGGCAACAACAGCAATACTGCACTTCGGAGTGACGGACTCCAGAAAGTTTGATCTCCGTGTATCAAATTTTTTTCTCCAACTTCTTCAAGAACCTATTAACACTACTCTCCACTCGGTGGGCTCTTTCCTCCAAATTTCGGGGCCGGCCGGAGTTTTGTATTGACTTCTGAGCTATTTTCTGGGAATGTGAATTGACCTCTGCTTCAGTGGGCCGGTACAGCTGCCTGTGGATGTCGTAGTCATTTGACACTGGTTGCTGCACGGCTGCCTTATCATACGAGTAGTTTGAGTAGCCCCCAATTGGGGGTGGCGGTGGAGACGCCGGTTGGATCTGAGGCTGGCCACCATATATATTCTGGGTCTGACCGTATAGATGAGCATTGGGATCCTTGGGAGGCGGAGCAAATGACATGGCCACTGGCTGGTGGGGATTGGGCTGGTGACCCCCGGCTCCTCCGGCAAGGAATGATGGCGTATAGGATGGGACACTGGGTGGACTCTGAATAGATGATCGAGACGAGAACGACCCGGAGTGTGTTAGGCCAGCACTCGGTGGCGGTGATGCGTAGCTTCCAGGCATAGTGTATGGGGGCCCTTGACTGTTTGGGGGAGGTGCAAAGCCTCCTCCGCCGGTGATCTGGGACGGTGGTGTGAACGGTGCTCCGCTATCTGCTGCTGCGGCCGCTGCGAGTCCGGTTCCATCTCCGCCGTCAAGCGGAGGGGGGGTCTTCTCCCGATGTTGAATTGGTTCAGGTGCGGCTGGTGCCGCAGGATTATATGGTAGAGGTGTAAATTGGGCAGGGTCATTTCGTTCCTCTGCAGCAGGGGTAGTGCCATTGACCGTCATCTGTGCTGTGGCGGGCGGACCCCCAATCGGGGGTGGAGGAGGAAGATTGCTTGGTATTGAGAACGTCTGGGCAGGGGGTGGGGAGTTGGGTGTAGGTTCTGATTGAGAGTTACGAGTCTGCCCGTTCTGGTACGCTGGATCTGTGATGGCCACGTTTTCTAGTTGTTGTACAACCGTACTGACTGACGCCTGTGGAGGCGGATAGGGATGCCTGTCTGTCTCGATCTGTGAGGGAGACAGATATCTTTCCATCAGGTTGAGGAAATTATCCGCATCATCTGAGGTCCAGAAATAGATGTCCAGCGTGTGCAAACGTAGTTCCTTGTCCTCATCACGCGGATCAGTGCTTGGTAATAACCATTCATGAGGACTGGCATTCGGTGGTGGAGGGAACGCCTGCGCGCCCTGTGATGGCGGACGGCCATCCACGGTTAAAGTACACAGCGTTGGAAACTGGGCGGAATGGCGTAAATAGACCTGATCCAGAGCTGGACATCAGTCAGCGAGGAGAGTCACTCTATGCGGAGGATGGGTGAAAAGGGCACCAACCGCCATTGAATGCATCTTGGTCACGAGTTCCAGGATTATTCGCTACTTCAATTCTCGTCTTGCGCTGCACCACATTGTGATAAAGATACAGATAGGAGCCCTTATCAAATCGATGATGGAGAGGTTTGGGAGTCGGAGTTGTGAAATAATAATGAATATCGGCAAAGCTATGAGAGGGTTAGACTAGCTTATCGCATTTGAAAGAGAGGGGGATCTTGCGGGGGGAGTGTACGACTTACACCGTCAGCGCACGCTCTTCACCCGGCAACGGGGGCATGATGGCTTATCAGTATAGTATAGTACAGAGTAGTGTAGTATAAAAAAGAGTAGTTGCGATGGGGGCGAGGGGTGGGAGTATATTTGAAGGGGGAGGTGAATAGACATGCGTAGAAGTACGCGATAGAGAACTTGGGGACAACATTATATATGGAACGATTCAATGAGGGGGAATAAGTTGTAGTGTCCAAGAGGCCGGCGGCTAGAGGGCGCTTCGAGATGCATCCTGGCGCCGTGATTAGTTGATGCCCTACTGGGCTGGCGGCCTATAGGAACACCCCGTCGGAGCCGTCATATCGTTTCTCCGAAAATTTCATTTGAGCTTCCGCATCATCGCAACTTCACGGCCCATCAACGTTGATTACGGAGATCTTACACTTGAAACGGGGAGCTTTCTTGCTGTCATTCCCTGCGAGTCGTTCTTCCCAAGAGGTTTAGTCTTCGGTAGGTGTATCTGTCCTCTTCCCTATCTCACAATGGAACAGTAGTGCTCATACCTACGCTCCCCCGTACCCAGTGATTTATTGGCTCTCCCGCACACCGTCGGAACACTCAAGGGGTCCCCTCAATTGGGCCAATTTCGGCAATTTACGATCCAAAATGTCTCTTGTCAATCTCGCCCACGTTTGCTCCCATCTAAACAACGCCACCAAGGCCCGTTTGGGTCTCACATCCATCCCGAACACGAAGCTACACCTGAAACTGTGCCTTGCTCTCCAGAACTCTGGCTACATCTCTTCGGTCGTCCGCGGAGGCCCGACTCCCCCTCCTCAACATACTCTTCTGGGTGTCCCCTCGGTAAATGATGAAGTCGAAGGTGTACAATCGTTGACTCAAAGCAATGTCGCCTCAAGGCGTCTTTGGCTCGGGCTCAAGTACTGGCAGAGCGATCCCGTCCTCGGCAAGATGAGCGTGGTTAGCAAGCCCAAGAGAAGGGTCACGATCGATGTTGCAGGCCTTCGAGAAGTGATTCGCGGAGAAAAGAGTGGATATGTAGAAGGTTTGCGGTCCCCCGGTGAAAGTTTATATTTGTCGACGGACCGCGGTATCATGGAAGCGCGAGAGTGTGTCGAGAAGCAGGTGGGAGGCCTGGTCCTTTGCCGGGTGCTCTAAATAATTGAGATGGATGTGGAAAGGCAGAACAAGATAGAGCGTTTCTTTCATATATGTTGGATGCTGCGGGTTTTGCATTTAAACCGGAGTTTGGCCAGTCGCAATGCCTCCGCCCATGATTTGTATCTTCTTCTTTTTATGCTTGCGACAGTTGGGATGGATACCTTGTACAGTAACATAGGATCGACTTCATGTATTACTTACTTTCCTTTATTTGTGCTTCTGTCCATGACATAACCGTTTTTGGGCCGTTTACTACTATTATACAGCGTTGTGTACATGGCTTGGAATTGGATGGGACTGACTAGATCAAATAATAGGAGAATAAGTCATGAAAAATTCAGAGCTTTCGATGGAGGCGGTGGCTCTATGGTACCTACAGCTGGGAGGTACATCCATGGATCTATATACCAGGTGACGTTTTAGGGGAAGGGCTAGCCAGAAACGGAATTCTTGCGGAGGACAAAAGAAACAACACTCCCACAATCTAACCTATACTTTTGCTGGTTACAAAGGCTTCATTGCTGATATATTCAAAACACTCATGTCTTCCCACATCAATCCAGATCTCCAAATGTAGCATGGTAAGATGTGCACGATGAAAAAAGTCCTGATATCAGGTGGCACCGGTTTTGTCGGTGCGGCCATCGCAAGAGCTCTTGCAGAGAAACATCCCGAGTGTGCCATCACCATCATAGATATCAAGCCACCTGGACCGGTCCATACTGTACCAGATAGTATTGAATATATCAAGGTTGATGTTACTATACAGGAGGAGGTCAGCAAGGCAATAGAGCAAGCCAGACCGGATGTTATTATCCACGCGGCCGGAATTGTCCCAGCCCTGAGTGAACGATTTGGAAGAAGGCTTGAAGGGCTTGTTTGGAAGACTAATGTTGGAGGAACAGAGCATATCTTGCAGGCCGCTAAACAGAGTGGAGTGAAGGGCTTTATTTACACCAGTTCTTGCTGTGTGGTGACGGATCAAATGGACGTACCGTACCACAACATCGATGAACAATGGCCTATACCCTCCTCCTCACTCATCTATGGCGAGTCAAAGGTTGATATCCCGCTTGATATATGTGATGCAATTCAACGCTGTAGTCTCTAATACGCTGATACATGTCCTCGCAGTTAGGCTGCTGCAGAAGCTATGGTTCTCAATGAATCAAGCGACACAATGGCCACATGTTCTCTCCGGCCTTCTGTGCTATGCGGACCGGGAGACGACCGGTTAGTCCCTGCAATACATGCGTGTATATCCAAGGGCGAAACCCCGTTCATCGTCGGCGATGGCCAGAATCTGTGGGATGTGACATATGTCACCAATGTTGCCGATGCCCATGTCCTGGCTGCTGAGAATTTGATGTCTTCAAAGACTGCAGCCAGTGAAGTCTTCTTTATTCAAAATAATGAACCCATCACCTTTAGGGACTTTTGCCTTGCCATATGGGCCCATTTTGGCCACACACCCCCATTTGAGATTCACATCCCCAAGACACTGGCTTATCTTGTTGGCTTGATCTGTGAATTCTTGACATGGGTCTTTGGAACAACCACTACCTTGAGCCGCGGCAGTGTTCGGGATGCATGCTCTGTTCGTTATGCTAGTGGCGAGAAAGCAAAGCTGATACTAGGGTACCTACCCAAAGTCGGGATCGAAACGGGTGTTCGGCTTAGCTGTGAGGTAAGTAGACAATCATGTCTATCCAGAGAGTTCTCGTGTCCTTATTTACTCGGATATCTAGGATTATGCTCGACGTATGGGGATCGAATCACCAATGCAGCAGGCATGTAGGAAGGGTGAATGATCTTCGTGTGCATCCTAGCCAAGAGTTACTGCATTGACAGTGTAACCCTCCGATCAATGAAGAGGCGAGTACGTGTTGCTCTGACGTGACAGAAAACATTAGCCATTGTATTCCACAAATCATTTACAGGTTCCAAGTCTTTCTGGACAATTTGTTGGGCTGCAAACAATGTCTCCGTACGCGGTATCTCCCGGTATGCGCCGCATAGGACTAGCCTCTGATATTCCTTTTTTTTTTTTTTTCTTTTGCTTCTCTAACCTAGCGTAATCCTTGTTTGTCTATCCAAATGGCCCATTTATCGCCATCATCACCAGCAGGAATGATAGAACGGTCGAACCCCGAGAAGCGATTGTTCCGAATAGAACCGGATAGACTTTTGCAATACTTCGTATCCATTACTTGGCCGAGAGCTGAAGTAGGGACCCAATAATTGACTTGTTCTCGGCCTTTCCTGGTCGCCAGATTGAATCACCCCGCAATCCACAGGCACATATGACGAGGACTGGCCCGCAGCTTGGGCAACAAAACCCGCAGCCAGGTGTATGCCCAACTTGTGTCAAGAAGCATCAGGATCCCAATGGGGATGGCAAAGATTCGCGTGCTCCACCGTGGAATCCCAATTTCGGGCCGCCATCTGTTGGAACCTGGCGCTTCTCAGATCCACCGATGTTGTTCAATCCAAGTACCACTATAATGGTAGGCACTATGGGCCGTCGGACTTAGGTGGCCCCCATCGTTTTAGTACTCCCGTCGACGGATCCGTCAGTGATCAGCGCAAGCTATAGGCGATGGAGTCAGCACCGGTACATAAGTGCAGCGGCAGTTGCTTCGATGGTGAAAGCAAAGACCAATCCGGGGCAATGGAGAGAATCGTTTTGTTATGAAGGCGGGACTTGAAGAAGGATGGATTTCCCGTAGCACCTGCTTGGCTGCGTCCTGAGGGCTCAGGCAGGAGCCCCTTAACCCGAACGGGACCAACCGGCGCTCCTGGCTTGAAAGAAGTGTTCGACTTGACACCCAACGACCAGATTCCGAATGGATCCCATCTTTCTCGCAGCCATACTCCACCCGGGATCTGTGTGGGGATAACCCACTCAGTGCTGGAAAGAAACTCTAACCGCGAGCTTCCTGCGATATAATTGCTGAATGATCTCCGATGGAGCCAAGCCCTGAGACAACATGTCACTCTGCCTAGTGGATGCATGCGCCCTGCGCAATCCTGATATTGCTGCCCAAAACTCAGCGCAGGCGGGTATCTGTCGTCGGCTCCCCTCTTCCATCTCGATGTCCTATGATCCCAATGCCCTTTCGAGGTAGGATCAGCACCCGAACGTTGACCGGAATCTGCTCCTGATGGGTGCTTTCCAGCTTTTCCGGGCTGATCCCACAAGAGATGTATCCCCCCAAGGGCAGTGCAAGGAAGCACCTGATTGAACATGAGACAAAAGACGGGTAAGGGAGCTGGGTCAGGCACCTGCCTGGCCCATACCTCGCGCTTCTGCGATGACTGTTATCTATCCTCATCCAGTCGTTATTTACGCCCCTTTTCTGATCTCTCTCTGTAAACCTTGTCAAATGGGGCCTGGTGTTGAGGGGATTTGATTGGCGATCTGACCCTGTTGTATATTGGTCTTCTCCGCAAGTCTTGTTCTGGACAGGAACGGAGTCCCCTTTGTGAGTGTCCCTTGGCCGTTGCAGCGTGGTGTTCTTCATACCATGCCTATCTTTATCTGAGATATCGTGGGACGGAAGAAGCAAAAGCTCGCCTCGGTCCACAACGATTGGGCCCATATCCTTGCCTTTGCTTACCTAGATGTCTATATTAAACACCAGAGCTCCCTAGCTTTGCAGTGAGATATTGCTCGAAAACAAATCTTTGTTTAGCAACTCGGCAGCCCTAAGAATATCCGACTAGCCCTGTCTTTTTGGTCTCTTTGCCAATTCCTGTACTCAAATACAACCTCATGCGCCGGTGCGATCAGTTACAGTAATAGCAATGTCCTCAGCCTTCAGTTATTTTTCCGGGACGTCAGGTAGTGGCTCTTGCACGCACTCCATTAGCAGTGAATCCGATTCCTGGTCCCGTCACAGGTCAGCGCTAACTGGCGAATCCCCTTGTCTCTACCTTCCCTGTGGCCTAAGGTTTTTGAAAGAAGCTCACCATCTGCAGTGCCATCATGCATCAACAACCACCAATCTATGGGACTGCTAGCGAGTCTCCGTTGGTTTATCATCCCCATCCAAGGTATCTATCTAATCATGCTGTGTCGCTTCACTTCCCATTGGGAAGAGAGGGTATCGTGCTGAGGCAAACTTATCTAGCGCCAAACGGTTTTCTCCCCCACATCGTGATTGTGGTCCTCTAGACACTCAATCTGCCACCGCAAGGCCGCCGAAGCAAGTATCGCCGGAATTTGAGTTTCCTATGCCATACAGCGGTCTTCCGGTGGCTTCACACGCCTCTGGGATAACTGTCTCACCCGTGGGGCCTTTGCCGCGTCCAATTCTTTCGCGAGAGTGGGAACACCCCGCTCACCTGCCTCCGGAATCGCTTAGGCGCGATTACAACTTTGTTAAGCCAGCAGAGAACCCGGAATACCTGGTTGAAAGGCATGGCCGACGTAATTCTGAAAAGACCAAGGGCACTGTCCGTTACCATTCACAGAGACGACCGTCCAACCGGGACGAATTTGATGGACCCCATCAGTTACTAGATGTCCCCTCTCCGCGTATTATAGCGGCTCAAGGAAGGGATCTTCCTCATCTCCCTACTAATCTTGATGTTTCAGAGCAAGATCGAATCTTGAGCGCAGTGAATGACCGGCTGTCGCAATGTGCTTTTGACTTTGTTGCAAAGTATCAATTTCCGATTCCACTGGAACCGGACAAAAGACAGGTGAGGGTTCCCTCAGACCGTGAATGGACTGAGTGGGTATATCTCCTTAAAAGACTGGCCACCAAGCGCCGCATTCCCGCCCGGGTTTTGTATAATGGCCAAATCAAACAATTAGTCACGGTGCTGGAGAATTCCCTGGAAATGAGGCATGCTGCCAAGCATCAGTCCAGACCCATCAAGGATGATCGAAATGTTCTCCAGCTAATTTCAGCTGGAACCCAAGTGGCAAAGATCCTTAAAGATGCCAGTGCCATGGAGTACTTAGACCGTCTTTATGTTGACACGGAGAAGCGCATTCAGGATCGACGTACTCGCCGGGTAAAGTTCGCCAATCCATGAACAAGCCCTGTCTCTTTCACTTTTGAATGTGATATCTCCACACAATGGCCACTTTCCTTTTTATGCCGCAGATCAGACCATACTGGAAACCATCATGTCCCATGACCTGTGGTACATCTTCATTTGCTCCTTGATAGGCTATTTCCAGGGATGGCTCCTTCCGGAAGCCAACGTTTTGACCTTGGATCACCCGGATATCTGATTTCACTCCATTTGGTCGGAACATAATCCTTTCTCGGACTCTGATGATTGATGAATAACACAGCATCCCACATTTGGCCCATGAACTCCTAAGCCGTCCGGAGCATTTTCCCTTGATGAAACCCATGGATAATGAGATATACCGAGGCCAAGCCGTTCTTGGTCGTCTATTAAAGCGTACGTCGCACTAGTCACTGTGCTACATGTCAGACATCAGATAGTGATGTTGTTGCTCTCTTGTTATGCCTCTTTTTCCCGCGGTGCTGGGTAGTCCTTTGTTTGTTTCTGTCTTTTCGAGTATGTTGGTCTGCTTTCTATGTCTACTATAACCGAGCTGGAAGGGTAACCATAGGCATTGCTTTTGCCTACTCTTATATTCAACGCCCGATTGATTTTATGATACTGGACTTTGTGTATTTATGGTGTGGCTGTCTGTTTGTCATTGCTCTATCCGACCTTGATGGCTTCAGTGGTCGGCCTCCCGAAATACCGTTTGATTATACAGTACCGGATGATTGAATGTCTGTTATGTCACCTTTTGTCTTGTTCATAGACTCCTGGCTGCAATGGTCTGATTTTTCAATCCGATGTGCTATTTCCATGGTGGCCTAAACTGCAGACGTGTCCCTATTGATCCAAAGACAACAGTGACCATGCAATATCCTACAAGTCAAACTGCGGTGAGATATGTCTTTCTGAACTGTCTTATTATCACCGATCGAGGGGGAAACTCGTGGTTATGACACGTTCCTTGATCAATTTTGCCGATAATGCCTCTGACTGAGCTACACATATACAGCGAATGGCAAGATAGAAAAGAGAAAAGGTCAATTTTGCCGACAAAAAAAAAAAAAAGGAAGAAGTGGCTAGCTTGGGCCCGACGAAAATGCTAAGGATATGCTGAGAATTTGAGGGCTGTACTCACAGCCCATTCATATTCTTAGTATTCGTAGGCCATACGTTTTCCGGCGTCCAGGAAAGCGACGGTGATTCTGTGGTACCATGGGCACTCGATGGCTGTCTAAAATGACTAGGTAACAAGAATCCATGTTCTTCCCGAATCAGGAGAGAAAACGTGTAAGAATATCGCGACGAGGAATACATCAATTAATTGGGACAAGCATTGAATTCTACGCTCTATTGTCTATCA
Organism: Aspergillus pseudonomiae; assembly: GCF_009193645.1. NCBI lineage: Eukaryota > Fungi > Ascomycota > Eurotiomycetes > Eurotiales > Aspergillaceae > Aspergillus > Aspergillus pseudonomiae. The sequence continues at coordinate 51,319 of NW_022476088.1, read as the reverse complement.
TCCGCACAACACGTTTGGGGAAAATCTCAACTATATCCAAGGCTCCTCTCTATAAGCAAGACAGACGCTGAGTCACGAAAACAGACAAAAAGAGAAAAAAAAAACTTATTTACTTAACAAAACATATCCTGAATGGAAGTACTCTAGGCATCCACCTTATGCGTTTCTAAGCGAAATCTTCGTCCAAACATGACCTAAAAATCGGACTGTCGATTGCAGTGCAGGTAGCGGTGAAAGCCGGATTGGTGTTTTCCAAACCAGTATTCCAGCGACAGCTATGCTGGAGATGACAGCAGATGCGAATCCGTAGCCGAGTATCCTGCCTTGTCTGTGGACCGCCTTGACGACGTCCGAGTACCGCTGTGTACTGAAGCTGACGCGAGCATACTGGGTCTTCCAGCCAAGGCTAGGCACGTAGAGATCGAGGGCTTCCTCGATTGACTTACGAATTTTGTATAGTGGGGTCTTCACTCCCCAGCGCATCTCCAGATAATTTTGCTTGGAGAGGTCATTGATGGCGTGCGTATCTGCCGTTCGTTGATCGGTGTATGCTTGAAAAGCTGCTCGGCGTGATTCGCGGCGAGTCGCGAGACTTGCATTCAAATCAAAGGCGCCGTGCTTGTCCAGGAAATCAAACAGGACCCGAATATCTTCCAGACCTGCGTTGAGACCTTGCCCATAGAATGGGAGGATGGCGTGAGCGGCATCTCCGACAATGACAACATTGGAGCCATAGTGGTGAGGCTTGCTTTTGATGCTAATCAGGGGGAGATGAGGGTTTTCTTTGAATTGCTCTTGCAGAGCTTCAGGGGTGATCAGATCCGGGGAGACACCGGGGAAGTTAACATCGAAGGATTCAAACAGTTTCTGCGGTGAGCTCTCCAATTGCGCATAGTGGGCGGCTGGAGCAAATAGAGTACAGGTGAAGGATTTGTCAGGCGACGGAAGAGCGATGAACATAAATTCCTTTCCGGGCCAGATATGCAGGTGGTTCGGCGAGATGCGGAAGTCACCAGTATCCGATGGTGGGATCCGAAACTCGCACCACAGGGTGTCGATGTATTCCTGTTGGTAGTCGACTCGAGAATACTTCATCATGTGATACCTCGAGGCGGAATGAGCACCATCTGCACCGATCATGTAATCGAAGCTTACTTCGATCTCAGGGACACGGTTGGAGGAGCCAGGAAGGGGAGTATCCCCTGGGGCTCGACGTTCGAACCATGCTCGGTTTGATTGGAAATCAGCTCCTGTTAATTTGTGATTGAAGAACAATGTGACATTTGGCGTCCGCTCCAACTCATCAAGTAAGGCATTATTCAGCGTGCCCCTATCTACGGAGTTGATGGCCTGTGAGCCTGTTGTTAGACACGAGATCCTCAAGCATCAGTCATGGAAGTACTAACTTGACCATGGACGTCGTATGCCTGCGCAGCTTCCCAGAGCTTTCCATCGTCTCTCCCGTGAATCATACGACCATGCATAGGGATTGCATCGTTGAGAACCTTGTCGATCATGCCATGTCGATTTGAACCTTTCAGGGACGAGATACCTCGTTCAGCCAGAGCGAGGTTGATAGACTTGGTAAAGTTCAATGGGACCGTAGTAGGATCACGAAGGTCTGCAAGTTACTCCACAAGGTGAGCAAAAAGATCCACAACTGACATCGATGATGCAGCATGGGATGTATCATATATCAGACGATGATGTCATTTCAGCGACACGGAAATCAATTTCGAGTCGAGAAACTCATATCCTCATTCTAGTAGATATCGCACGATACAGCATGGGCACGTCGTGAATGTAGGCTCACCTCCACGTAGTTCATACACTTCAACATCATCTCCTCTAGCGGCAGCATATAGGGCTGCGAGGGATCCGACTGGTCCGGCACCTACGATGACTACCTTCTGCTTCCTTGGAGATTCATGTGCCATGATGACTGTAGAACAGAAACAGGTCTATCAAGTTAAGCGCACTTTGCTTCTCTTCAAAGAAGAAAAGTTATTCACTCCTATATTAAAACATGACTATGGCTCATGGATAGAACTTTGCCTCACGTGATTAACACGTGAGTGGCATACCGACGATTTCTCCCCAATTACAGCCAGCGATGGTTGCGCCATACTTTTGACGCTTAAATTTCGCCTTGTACGTAGAAGTATCACATGATGCCAAGCCGCGCGCCTGGCTGCGCTTAACCGTTGACGTTAACGGCTAACAGCCTTGCCGCATTAGGAATAGTTCCTTCTGCGCCGAGACTCGACCAACGAGTGTATCCGCGGGGGATTTTCCCATTTTTTCCTACCTCTAGCAACGCTTGATCCGCATAGGATACCCCAATTTGACTTTGCTTCGCATTTGTTGCGCTATTTTCTCCCTTCGACTTTCTATCTCTTTCTTACAGCATGGCAGTGGAAGCCGCGACTCGGAAATGCATGGGTGTGGATTGCGACAAGGCCGCGGGAACTCTGCAGTGTCCGACATGCCTCAAACAGGGCACAGATAGTTTCTTTTGTTCACAGGACTGTTTTAAACGGAGTTGGGTAGGCTGCCTAGTGTGACCTGTAGGGTCCACGTACTTTACTCTCTTTTCGACTCCACTCCGCATGTATACTAATGTTGTTGTAGAGCGAGCACAAGGCCATTCATAAAACAAAGAGTAATATCCTCACCAACCTGTTTCCGCCAAAAGTAGTTTCTGAACCAGATCCAGCCACCGGCCTCTTCAATCCTTACCCAGCCTACCCTTTCACCGGTTCTTTGCGACCTGTCTACCCGCTTTCGGCCCGGAGAACAGTGCCCAAATCTATCCCCCACCCCGACTATGCCAAGGACGGTATTCCTCGATCAGAGCAAAAGTTCATCGGCCGGCATAACATTACTATCCTGAACAAGGAGGAGCAGGAGGGCATGAGAAAAGTCTGCCGCCTGGCTCGTGAGGTATTGGATATCGCCGCACGGGAACTGAAGCCTGGTATCACGACCGATTACCTTGATGAAGTCGTTCACAAGGCCTGTGTCGAGCGCAATGTGAGTGGCCGTCTTGATTTGAGGCGCTATCGTAGGCTTGTCCGCGTCGCTTGATACTGAATTGCGTCTAGTCCTACCCATCGCCGCTGAACTATATGCACTTCCCCAAATCTGTCTGCACGTCGATCAATGAGACCATCTGTCACGGTATTCCCGATCAGCGCCCACTTGAAGACGGCGACATTATCAACATTGACGTTACATTGTACCATAATGGCTTCCATGGTGATCTTAACGAAACCTACTATGTTGGAGAGAAGGCTCGGTCAAACCCGGATGCTGTTCGAGTAGTGGAGACGTCTCGGGAGTGCTTGGAGAAGTCTATTGAGTTGGTGAAGCCGGGTATGCTGTTCAGAGACCCAGGAAACGTCATTGAAAAGCATGCGAAGAGCCGCAACTGCAGTGTGGTCAAGAGCTACTGTGGCCATGGTATCAACCAGCTGTTCCACTGCGCTCCTAATGTGCCCCATTACGCGAAGAACAAGGCGGTAGGAACCGCCAAGCCGGGAATGTGTTTTACAATCGAGCCCATGATCAATATTGGTACCCACAGGGACCGTACATGGCCTGATGACTGGACCAGCACCACTGCCGATGGATCTCTGTCCGCCCAATTCGAACACACCCTTCTGGTGACGGAAGACGGTGTTGAGGTACTGACCGCTCGTCTACCAGACTCTCCTGGCGGACCTATCCCTATGCCAACAGTTGAAGAGGCGAAAACCGAGGCATGAACTGGAGATGTTAGAAAAAAAGAGTTGAGTGAACGAGACTAGCGAATAAGAAAATTCATACTACCAAGAATTTCACCAGGTCACGGCGCCCACAGCCTGAAGGGTTTCCATCATAAACGTGAATCAGAAGATTCAGAACATTTCTATAGTAAACATTCCCACCCACGTGATCTCACGACTCCCACTATCGAAGACTTAGTATTAAACTTAATCGGTTCAAGTCTTTTGGCTCCATCCAGGGCCGAGAGCCGACTGATCCAATGAGGGTGTGTCTTGTTCGGTTTAATTTGTAAGCTCAGTGGGGTTGCTTATCATCACGTGACCAGGAGATGCCCGAGGCCGGTGGTATAGTTGCGGTGGAGTCGTCGCTTCTTCCTGTATCTGTCGTGATTGACACAGTCCAATCCTTGATCCGTGGGACTGGTGAAGTGAGCATCATGGCCCCAGAAAGGACACTTACAGAGACGTCCCCGCTGCTGGGCCCGCAAGCTAACGGTAATGCTGTCCGTCCCTCAAACGGCGCCATTTCTGGCCTGCGCGACCCCGACACAGTAGGGCAGAATGGTGGTTCACAGGAAGCGTCGGGCAAAGACGTGACAGAATCAAGCCCACGACTGAGCTATATATTTCCTGCGATTTCAATTGGCGTATGGTCTCGTTTTCCCGTGATTAGTTGTATACCTGTGCTAATTTATGCCAGGTCTTCCTATCTGCAGCCGACCAGACTATTATCATGGCCAGTTATGGGCAGATTGGTAGCGATCTTCATGCACTCAATCTCACAAGTTGGATTGCCACTTCATACTTTCTAACCTTAACGTCGTTCCAGCCGCTCTATGGAAAACTGAGTGATATCTTTGGTCGCAAGGCATGTCTGTTGTGGGCGTATGCTATCTTTGGCACTGGCTGCTTGTTTTGTGGTCTAGCGCAGAATATCCATCAATTGATTGCTGCTCGTGTAAGTATTTGGCGATCTTACATGAATGAGAATATGGGGTGGCTTATGGGAGTATAGGTTTTCCAGGGTATTGGGGGAGGCGGTATGACCACCGTTGTCAGCATTCTACTAAGTGATATTGTTCCGCTGCGAGATCGAGGTGTCTGGCAAGGTATAATCAATATTATATATGCTACTGGATCGGGAGTTGGAGCACCCTTAGGTACGGCAGGCGTTATGATTGATCGGCAAACACTAACGTTATCCCTCATGCAGGTGGTATATTGGCAGACTACATTGGCTGGCGTTGGTATGGCTTCTCTCCCAGTGTAAAAGGTCGCTTCTGATACATTTCATAGGGCTTTCATTGCTCAAGCTCCCATGTGTGTTCTTGCTTTCACAGCGGTTTCTATCATACTGAAATTGCCACCGCAGGAAAATAGTCACTGGAAGGACAAGCTCCGTCGTATTGATTTTCCAGGAGCGATTATTCTCGTTGGGGCGGTCCTTGGCTTTCTTCTAGGTCTTGACCGCGGTAGCAATGTGTCCTGGACCATACCGATAACCATTATCTCGCTGAGTGTATCGGCTATCTTATTCGTGCTCTTCGTTGTGGTTGAGGTCTTCTACGCAGCGGAACCATTTGCCCCCGGTCATATTATCTTCGACCGAACATTCTTTTCTAGTTATGGCTGTAACTTTTTCAGCTTCGGGGGCTGGCTGGCAGCCCTGTTCTACATTCCACTCTATTTCCAAGCCGTAGACGGTGTGTCTGCTACTGTCGCTGGGCTGCGTCTTCTACCCAGTATTCTTGCCGGCGTTACTGGGTCGCTTTTTGCCGGATTCGTCATGAAATGGACCGGGAAATTTTATTGGCTGACGGTAGCGGCATATTCATTACTCACACTAGGAGTCACAGTGATCTTCCTTTTCTCTGGAGGTGCCACGGAAAGTCTTGTACCGATGATCATGGGAATGGTACTTTCGGGTTTTGGAAATGGAATCGGTGTCACATCGACGTTGATCTGCCTCAGTAAGTGAAAAAGATACAGTTGCAATAAATGGAGCTGCTCTGACCTCTCTTGCAGTCTCAAATTCGACGCCCGAAGACCAGGCAGTAGTGACGGCGTGCTCTTACCTCTTCCGATCCCTAGGCTCAGTGATCGGCCTATCTTTATCTTCAACAGTGGTCCAGCAGATTCTTCGGGGCCGGCTGAGGTCTGCATTGCGTGACAGTAAGGATATTGACCGCATCGTTGATGGCGTGCGCCAGAGTCTCGACTTTATTAAGACCCTTGATCCGAGTGTTGCGAAAGCGGTTCGGGGCTGTTATGGATGGGCTATGAATAAAGGCTTTGCATTCATGATTGCTGTGGTATTCTTTGCCCTTGTCAGCAGCTTCTTTATGCGTGAAAAGAAGCTGATTCGGTGATCTGGGCTATCAGAGAATATCCAAGTGATGTTTGATGGTTGCGCTGACCCGACAAATGCGCCCCAAAAAGACGAGTATATTGCAATCTCTAAATTAGAGGGCATACAGCATATATCTGTAAATTGCGCAGCACTGCTACTATTTTTGTGACTTATCATTATTACGACAATACATAGCGAACACAAAGACATTAGAAGATTGATGACTGGAGGCCGTAGTGTCGTGTAGAACACTTAATTTACTGCAACTCCGAAGGCGGTCGTTTATTTCACGGGCGTTTGGTTGTCCGCCTTTTCTCCAACTCTTCCCCAATCAACTTATACTCCCACCTTCAGCTTTCAAACTTGTCACGCTGACAACCTCATTGCTAGCGGTTTTCTTTTCTTTGTACGCTTTTTTCCGGATCTTATCCCACATTCACGATGAGAATGACCCAGTTCAATAGCCCATAGCCCTTTCGCCATTACAAACACCGCTATGCCGGCATCTCAACCAAGGCCGGCCTTGTCACGGTATCGTCCTATTGTCTACCTACTCACTGGTGTCGCAGCAGCCTACGCTCTTGTCTACATCAACAATCTTATCATCTCTTCCTCATCCCAACCATCTCTACGTCGCCGAAGAACTATACGCCGCCCGCGAGGCCTAAGGAGACGATCGGAGGTTGTGCCCGTCGAAACTCCTTCTTCTCGAGCCATCGCACACCTTGAGCAATTAGAGCGCCAGAATGGAGTATATGGTACATTTCGCATAGAAACAGAAGATGGCCGACGTGTGGAAAGTGGGCTGCTCCCGTCGTTGCTCGCAACCCGGGATCAGCTCATGGAGGAAGTCGGCGTTCCCCAGGCTCATGCGGAGCGGATGCGCGAGATGATGGAAGACACGTTTCTGGAATCATTTCTCGCTCTGGACTTCCCGCCAGCGCATACTGTGGAAGAGGGCAGCCCGGAAAGGAACTACTTGACGGAGCAGCTTCAGCGGCGTGGGATATCGCGTGCGGGGATTGAGAGGGCCTTGGCTCGGTTCAATGAAGACAGCAACTACGGAGAAGAATTGCGTCGCCGTCGACAGAACGGGGAGAGGGTTACCTTGTCTACTTCTACCTTCCCCGATGAATCTACGCCCGCGCAAAATATGGATGGTGGGGAGACAGTCGTGGATGATCAGAGCGTCTTTTCCTGGCGCGAAGGGCACAACGACGCCTCTCCATCGAGGGAAGGTCAGAACTTGCTCAACCTACTTTATCATATCGCCGAGGACCAAGCACGGAGAGATGGTTATATCCACAGAGGAGTAACGTGTAACAGTTGTGGCGCTATGCCGATCCAAGGCATTCGGTACCGATGCGCAAACTGCATCGATTACGATCTCTGTGAGACGTGTGAGGCAATGCAGGTTCACATCAAGACCCATTTGTTTTACAAAGTACGGATCCCGGCTCCTTTCCTGGGGAATCCCCGACAGTCCCAGCCTGTTTGGTATCCTGGAAAGCCTGCCATGCTTCCCCGCAGTCTACATCGATCCCTGGCCAAACGTCTGATGAAGGATACCAACTTCGAGAACACGGAGCTGGACGCTCTTTGGGATCAATTTCGTTGCCTGGCAAACCACGAATGGGCAGACGACCCCAACAAGCTCTATATGGCGATTGACCGCAAGACATTCGATCGATGCTTTGTGCCCAACACATCTGTCCGTCCACCCCCTCCAAGCCTTATCTACGATCGAATGTTTGCTTTCTATGATACGAATGGTGATGGCTTAATTGGCTTTGAAGAATTCTTGAAAGGCCTTGCAAGCCTTAATAATAAGAGCAACGATGAGAGGTTGCGCCGTGTCTTCCGTGGTTATGATATTGATGGCGACGGTTACGTGGATCGGAAGGACTTCTTACGGGTGTTCCGGGCATATTACGCTCTCAGCAGAGAATTAACACGAGACATGGTGGCAGGCATGGAAGACGACTTCTTAGAGGGCGGTGCACGAGATGTTGTTCTGGGGAGCCAGCCAATCAGTTCTGCATTTCCCGGCACCATACCTGCAGGAGAGGTGTCTAGGACCGGAGAAGGCAAGCGCGTCAACCATGAAGGAGATATGGAAATCGTGGACAACGAAGGTATCTTGCGCCCTGACGGGACCGACTCTGGTGACCGGCATGCCGTCGTCGGTGATGCTGCTGTTCGGAGCCGATACGGCAGTATCCGACCATTATTTCCATCCGTTCGGCTACCCGATCAAGGTAGACCCGGAGGCGAGAACATAGATGATGCCAGCAGCTCTGATGGCTCTAGTTCGTCGGTTGCTACTGACCGCTGGCCTCCGGCCGAACATATCCGCGATGAGGATATTGTGACGGCTCTTGGGGCCTATGTACCCCTATCAGAGGTAACTGACCCAGTTGACAGGGCTCGGATCGGCACTGCTGTGTACCACAGAATGTTTGATGATGATGATAGACGGGTGGATGCCGCTCGTAGATATGGGATTGATGAGCGGTGGCGGCGAAGGGCATTCTACACCGACGAGGAAGATGGCGCCGCTGCGCCTGAAGGCTACGAGACCGATTCAGACGCGGATGATGTATCGGTTGATGATGGCCTCCATAGCCAACATTCTGAACTTGAGTCACATCCGCCATCTCCTCGTTCCCGTTCTTCATCTAAGGTGCGGTTCCAGGACGACGTCACTGATGACTATGATGTGAGGTCAAATCCATCGACATCCTCACGCAGTATACTTGTTGGTGAGCGGTGGGGAGGCTTCGAAATCCCTGAAGTAGAAAGGGACGTTGGGAAGGAAATTCTATATCAAGTCACGCAACAAGGATTCAACGAACTGCTTGATCTATTGTTCAAACCCAAGGAAGACCTGCTCATGGAAGTTTATCGGACGCGCACTGAGCGCAAGATCTGGGCCCGAGAGATTGAGCTGGTAGAGCAAATAGATGCCGGAAAGCATTTCGCCCGACTGAATGGGCGGAGCGAGGACGACGAGGCCAAAGAGGAACCGGAGCCTTCCTTGCATAATCCCTTTGGCGACAGGTCCCTCGAAGAACTGCTTGAACGGGCGGGATATACTATCGGAAGCCCGCCTTTAGAGCCCACCCGAGACGGACCCATTCTTGCTCCTCCGTCGCCTACATTGCGGCTCCCGGACGACGATGTACGACCGACTCACCTCGCTGATCCTGAAGAGGACTTAACCGAGCCTGCCTTGGCTGAGACCCAGCAGGAAGAGCCGGATTGTGCGCCAGATGCCCCATCACCAGAATCCCCAATATCAGAACGGAGTCGGTCACCATCTATTGAATCCGATTTTGACCCTACACTGCCACATCACCGCCCAGATGAAGATACCCAGGAGCTACCCGGTACCTCGGAGTCACACTTTAACGCTTACAACGCTTCCCCGACACACTCTACCTTCCCGCAAACCCTTCCTGCCGAACTTCGCCTCCAACCTAACGGTACAACCTCATTCCCAGCACCACCGTCAATCGCCGCCTCCTCCCCCGAAGCAGAAGCAACGGCTCCCAAACTCTCCCCCTCACCAATCCAACCTCTACCCCCTGCTTCCACTTCCACTCTCCCACCTCGAGATGGCCCCACCATGCCCCCATCTCCACTGATTCTTTCACGCTGGGCCTACCTCAATCGTATCGAACGTGAAGCAAAAGAACGAGGAGGCACAGGCGCCAAGCTTAATTTCGAGGAATTCTCGCATCGTATGGCAGCAGATCGTGGGCGGAGATTAGCATTCGTAGCTAGCTGGATCGAGATGGCTAGCTTCTAGCTGTGATGTCCCTGGTCAGTCTTCCTCCATTTGTCATCGTCGTAGTCGAGAGTGTGCATCTGCACATACCTTACCGTTGTTCATGTATATTAATTGTGAAATATGGAGAAAAAAAGTATGAATTAGACTTTAATCCAATCAGTTTTCTGACGTGGATCTGGGACTTTATACTGCTGCACTTGGCCATTATAGTTCCTGATTTTTATAGCCTCCAGGTATTCCCGGTCCATTCCAAGTACCCATGCCCTTGATAAAGATATGTTAAAGTACATACAATATAGGATGATACAAATGGCGTTGAGGAGGTATAGCCATCTCATCTTGGTATCAATTTCACCATAGTAAGAAGGGAACAGAAAGTTGAAGACAAAAAGAAGCTCTAGTTCTAGTCCCAGTATCTAATCACACCATCCAATCCACCAGTGACGACCTTACTCGTCTCTTGAGGATGCCAGTCAAGACAAGTCGTCGCACCGCCTTCCTTACCGCTCGCCATAATTTTGTGGTACATCTTCCCGGTCTTCCAGTCCCAGAAGCATACGTATCCGGCGCTGTCGCCGGAGCAGATGAACTGGCCATCTGGAGAGATCTTGAGGTCAATGGCGTAACCGGCGTTGTTGTGGCCGCGGAAGCTCTTCTTTCGGTTTTGGCGGAATTTATCCGTGGCGCCGTAGACGACGATCTGATTGTCGCCGGACTGGAAGGCGACGTATTTGCCGTTTGGATGGGGTGCTGCCCGTGTGAGGGCGAACATGTATGGTTCTGCGATGAACTTGATCGGGACGGGGATGCCATATTCCCAGGCACGGAGGGATTTGTCGTCAGATGTGGAGATGAAGCGACGGTTTTCGTCAACGAAGGTGATGGTGTTGATTGCTGCGAGGTGGTGGTCGTATTCTTGGACCAGTTCGCCGGAGCGGGTATCGAATTGGACGATCTTCTTGTCAGACATACCAGCCAGGAACTCGTGGGAGTGCTCGGCGCCGGGGTTGAACCGAACAACGTGTGGCGTCTTGCCGGTAGAGAAACGACCAAGGCACTTGCCATACTCGGTGTCCCAGAGTTTGATCTGGCGGTCGTAGGATGCTGTGAGGAATGTTTTCCCGGTGGAATGGAAATCTGTGTCGGTGATAGCTTTAGAATGGCCGGAAAAAGTGCGCAGAAGCTCGCGCGAATGGAATGCGTCCCAGATCTTGGCCTTGCCGTCCGCTGCAGAGGATAGTAAGAGATGGCCAGATTGAGGGAAGAAACGGAGGGATGTAATGGCTTTGGTATGTGACTTCCAGGTGTGGATGAGTTTCTTCGGGATAAAGTTCTTGACACTGCCAATCTCCTTCCTGAGGTCGATATCCAAATCTTGCGGTACGTGCATGTATGTCCGGCCCATGTAGTCGAATTGCTCGGATCCATGGAACTCGGTCGTTTCCACCTTGGATGAATCGTCTTGGTAGTCTGTCGCTTGCTTGCTCATGGCAGGCATATGAGCCGGGGCGATCTCCTCTTCCTCTTCATCCACATACTCCTCGTCACTGGCGAGTTCCCGATCTTCGGCCGCCTCCGTTTCCTCGTACATATGGTCATCATCCTTATATTTCGCCCATGGTCCCAGATAAGCGCCTTCACCCTCGACAATGCTCGAGTCACCCTTCCTTTGTCTTTTGGCCCGCAAGGCTGCCGATACCTCTTTCGACGGCTTCATCTGCACGATATCCCGACCTCCATACTGTGCCGCCCGGTCCAGATCTCCCACAAACTGCCCCGGTAGCCCGGGGTTGCGTGTGTATCCTAAGCTCTGGAACGTGCGGTGTTGCGCGGCAAAGGTGGCTGCGCTGATTGCTGCTTCCTCTGCGTATCCCGTCGGCACGTTCTTGCGCTTGAGCCCATTCGCGGGACCATCAGGCTTAAAAGGATTCGCTGGGCCCTGGTTGGGTCGGGAGAGATCGTCGTATGTTGCATTGTAAGTCAGAGCTTGGGAGGACGTATTAGCGAGCATCATCTGCATATGTGCTTGGTCCTGTACAATTGTTAGATATCACAAGACCCTGACACGCAATATTTGAGAGTAGAGTTATATAATGGCTAAGGGACACATGGGTAAAAGGACGAAATGGAAAGGATGATAGATTCCGGGGACCAAACCTCTGTATTTACTTCTGGCGCTGCGACAATCTTGGTCGCTGTCGGCGCGGTAGTTTGGGTCTGGGGGCGCGTGGTCTCATCGTCGCTCGACTCGTAGCCAGCACCTAATAGCGACGCCATGATGCACGGCTATTTGAGTTTCTGCAAAAGAGAACGTGGGTTTAGGAAGCTCTCAGTTGCGCTGGGAAGGTTAGGGACAAGAAGGGCAAAAGCGCGGTGGTCGTTGGATAATCTAAAGTTTCAAAGGCGGCGAGTCTAATTTTTCGGGCGGCGAGAGTGTCCCACTGCGAAACACAACCGTTTCTACACCACCGGCGCTCTCTCCATATACACCACCTCTACCACGATCGTTTTTGGTAGGGGTAGGCATGCGGAGATGCATTCTTGTAACAATGGCACAGCAAGGGTATCGTACGCTCTTCATTGGCACACTGCTTGAGTGGTGGTATATACAGCACATCAGACATCAAGAAGGAATACAGTCGCAACGTAAAATCAATACACGCAAAATATGTCAATTAAACTGCATCGCTGCGATGCAGTTTTTCAATTCACCATCCCAGTCTAAGTCGTTATACCAAAAGATTGATCATCACCCCAACCCGTCGTCAGATTCCTTGTCATAGGCATATCCTACATTTCGTCCATCTTCCGTTGCATGCTCCGGCATACCGGCGGAGCGCCGAGATCGATAAACTGGGCAGGCCCAGTTTGACGACATGAGCGCGTCCAGGTACCGCGCCGGAGAGAATTATCATGTTCGATCCAGCCTTACTTATCGCAAGACAAAACAGCGCATCACGCGATACTTCGGCCAGTATGGCCACCGCGCATCGCATGCTCCATCGCGTCACGAACTCAATGAGACTCGTCGCGGATCAAGGCAACGATCATGCTGTACAAGTAGAAGAAAAACATCAAAAGGTGGAAACCCAGTTTGATGAAAGATTCCTGATAATCTGTCAGCTGGCATTCCGAGTGAGTGATGACGTAAATCCCGAGCAACTGACCTTCTTGTGTACGTTGAGCTTGCGGAAGATCTCGGTCGCATCCAAAAGGTGCGCATTATCGTAAATCCTGAATAGTGCAATGTCCCGGTTAGTATCACCATTGAGGCATAGCTCCGTTGATTATCATTCATTTTATAGAAAGAAGAGCCGAGGGACGTACTTCTTGGCATTGAACGCCAACAGAGGCAGGTTCAACAAGATCGCAAGCCAGTAGCCATTGATGACGAACAAGAAAGTAAGGAAGGCATGGACGGCAGCTTCGGGGATGATGTAGGCGTTGAGACGGTTGCAGAGGTCGATAGGGTTGATGTAGTCACTGTGGGAAAGCAAGGCGGGTTAGCTCCGTCATTTCGTCGCAATCGCTTAGTGGTTTATTAGAGGTCGGAGCTCCTCCAACCTTAATGCCCGCAAGCGAACGAGGGGACGGCAACGTACCATTCTAGATCGCTATACATAATCGTGAAGAACACCTGCAGAAACAGGTTGACGGCGTTGATCAACACCGCCAACAGGTAGAGCCACGCTTCGCCGGACATGTTGGGCAGACTCGAGAGGTTTGTGCTCGGAGGATGTCTTGGGAGCTGGAGAGAAGGGAAACGAGAGAGAGAAAAGGATGAAGGTGGATATAGCCGCTCTCAGGGATTCGGAGAGGGTGATCGGCTACTCAGAGGGAGTAAATTTAAGGGGAAGACACCCGGTAGCAGAAGACGTGAGGATATATTGGAGAAGTGGAAAGTCGAGGCTGGAGAAGGCGATTGGATTGGATTGGATTTCGGACTCGGTGTGGGCGGTGAGAGTGTCTGGAGATACCAATACAACACTAGTCTCGTACGGTAAAACCAAACACAAGAGACGACGTCTAGTGAGTACTGATCATAGTATTTACGGAGCACATGTCCATACTACATACGTACATCTATACGGTACAAGATCGGTACTGTAAGGATACTACGGAATAGGTATAGAAACTGGACCATTACCGATAAGACCGGTATGAAAAAGAGCATGCGATATCGCTGTGGGATGCCTCAGCTGTACGGTTGGGGCTACTACTTACCAGAAGCGGAGTCTCCCCGTCAACACGGACTTCAAATGGTCAACTTGCCAGCTACAGGTAACAAACAAGTCGTCGGGTTATTTGCTCTGATTTTACATTTATTATATACATGCCCCAATTGACACATTATACATGTAAATATAACTATATGTTCCTAATATCATGTTAACAAAACTGCCCCTCATATGGAAGCCCGCACGATGACGTGGGGAGACACGTGCTTCCATCCGCATCTGGAGTCTTCTTCTACCTAGGTAAACGTCGACTGTCGCCGTCATAGTAATTCTCATTCCTCATATGGGCATATATACACTTCCGGTGAGTCGTCTATACCCCTCAGCGGGCATTAAGACAGGGGTTAGATGAACATGATATAAATGGTGAGCATAAAAAAGAAAAACGAATCATACCAATAAAAGGAAAGCGAGGAGAAAAGGGGAAGGAAATAACAAGCAGAAAAGAAAAGGCTATGAAAGCATGGTACAAATATCTTGTCACCAATCAACACCAAACAGTAACGTCGCGGATACCACCAATCTCGCCGAACGTAGATTAGACGAGGCGTAAAAGGCGAGAATGGATTGATGCATTCAATACGCGACTACCGCTTCTCAATGAGGAAAACATGCATTGCTCCGTAGGCAATCACGATGAATGCCCCAGAGATTATACCCAGCCCAATAACATCCTTCCAAAACGCCAAAGTGTCGAACCCGAAAGCGCTCAGTATGGAGGCCCCTGGAACCTCAATATCCAGCCCATACTTATGGTCGATTAAAGTGAGGAACGTCACTTCGTTGACAATCAAGGCCTCAAAGCCGTAGTGGAAGATGGACAGCTAGAATTTGGTTAGCTTTTGCATCCTCCCCCCAGGAAGTTCAAATAGGTATAAACTTACTGTTTGCAGCCACAAAGCGGACTTGGGAATTGCATCGTGGTTGAGTAACAGACCAGCAAATAGCAGACTGAACAACATCACCAAACTGCCAATCAAATTGGCCACTCCGCCATCGCGGAAGACGATACCGATGAAGAGACAAATGTTGGCAGCTGCGAGGTTGAAGAGGACAAGTACTAAGATAAACCGGAGAAACTCTGGCCATGCGGGAATCAGTCCGGTCATGGGATACACGATCACCCCCATGATCACCGGGGGCAATAGTCGCAGAGGCACGATGTCGAAAACCACCTTGGCCGCAAAGTACGTAACAGGGTGGTAGTAGCCATTCGCCCGTTCACGAACAAACAGGAGTCGTTCTGCTGAGAACACCGTGAGACTAGTGAGTGTACTGAATCCGAACAAGGCGAGGACGAAAAAGAAAAGACCCAAACGATTTTGGAACCCCTTGATATCGTCCGTCAATCCATAGAACAGGTATCCGCACAGCACAGCAAGCAGGATAGAGATGGCATAGTGAGTAAGCATTAACATCGGATTCCGGTACAGGTTCCGCCATGTCCGCTGAGACAGGATGAGAAACTGCCGGAACAGGCCGACCCTAGCATAGCTCTTGGTTGTACTAGAGGCCCCTGAGAGGATGTCTGAGTTGGCTGAACCATTCGCGGTACTAGCATGCTGCACGGCTGCTACGATTTCGTCATTCACGGAACGAGCAACGTCTGAGCTGGAATAGTTCGCAACCAAGATATCGAGATCGGTCTGGCCTGGTGCAATTGGAGGTAACTCATCAGGGTCGTCAAGGATCTGCGGCGGAACATGACCCTGCTGACGAGAAAGGCGTAACCATTGCTGAGGGTTCTCCGTCACATCACCTACATCTTCCTCATCTGTTTTGGGGGTGGCGGGACGTTCACGATCTTTCTTCCGAGAGTAGAGTTGCTTATCTTGGCGTTGCTTGAGAGAAACTCGACGGCCATTCTTTGGCCTTCGATTTGCCTCCAGTGTGCTACTAGAATTGTCCTCGATACTTGCATTTGATGCACTAGCAACTGACTTGACAGCCCGCAAGCTGCTTGATGCTGTTTTGGGTGGGTCTGAGCGCACGTCTAACAACGGGGATACGACCTCGTCAGTATGGGACCGGGTAACGCTGGCATGCATCGTGAGATCCACGAGGTAGTCAGCAATATTAAACCCAGGAGGGCAAGAATATCCGGAATTGTCGAAGTACTGTTGGCATGTTGAAAAAGGACCCGAGTATACAGTCTTCCCATGTGCCAAGAGAACAAGTCGGTCGAATAGAGCAACAATATTGGACCGTGGTTGATGAATAGTGAAGATGACGGTCCGATTGTAAGTCTTCGCTAATGTCACCAGACATTCAACTACATTGAATGCATTGAAAGCGTCCTATTTAAGCATGTTAGCAATTACTGGGTCTTACGGTATTCGGAATAAGTTTTGTCTTACCAGTCCGCTAGTGGGCTCATCCAGGAAGAGAATGCTAGGGCTAGTGACCAGTTCGCAGGCGATCCCCACTCGACGCTTCTCGCCACCAGAGATACCACGGCCTTTCCCTTCTTCTGAGCCGATTAATTGGTCCCTGATATGATGGATACCAAGCTGCTTCTCAACCTCAAACACTCGCTGCTCTTTGGCTGCTCGGCTCATGTCCCGGGGAAGCCGCAGTAGTGCGCTCGTTAGGATCGTTTCATGTACAGTCAGGGTGGGAAGCATGGTGTCTTCCTGATCGACGAATCCTATCATGCTCCTGAAATCGTGGTCATTGACCTTTTCTCCGTTGATATAAAAGTCCCCGCGGACTGCACCCCGCTTGTTTTTTCGAGCAAGAATATCAAGGAATGTCGTTTTCCCCGCACCTGAAGCCCCCATGATCGCTGTAATTTGGCCCGGCTGAGAGACACCCTGAATACCAGAAAGAATTTCCTTCCCATTCAAGAAATAAGACACATTATCCCAATACAGTGCTGCTGGCTTGTGATCCGTCAAGAGTTTAATAGCCTCATCGTCCGAATCATCGGAGAGAGGCAACTGAATACGTCCCCGATACGATCTGCGCGATAAGTACCACACAGTCAAAATCACCGCCACAACAAAGAGTGCACAACCAGCGATAACTCCAGCGATGAGGGGTGTGTTGATTTGTTTCACGGGACGAGTGTATCCAGGTACATCTGTCTTGTACAAGCACTCTCCAGACTGGCAGTTCAGGAAGATACTTTCGTCTCCGAAAACGCTCTTGATCAAGTCATCCATGGCGGGTTCCTGGAACTTGCTGCCGTCATTCGCACTACCACCAATGGTAGACACCGACGTGAAGGAGGCAGGGCCTTGGATGGATTGGTCGAGAAAATCTCCGATGTCAATTGAGCCCTCTTCTCCACAGAGCATGCGGCCTGGAATGCACTTGCACTTGATATTTTCGCATTTGTATTGAGTTCTGTTCCGGTCGTGGGTCGTCTCCAGGCCCCAGTCGCAGGTATCCAGACCGCAATAAAACGATTCCACCTGGTCCACCCAGAATTGGAAATTACAGGTGTTATCATCCGCCTTGCAGGAAAACGTCACCTGGGGCTTCTTCTCCTTGAGCTGGTCGAGGATTTTGCGGTTGGTCACGTCGCACATCTGGAAATTTTCCTTGACCGTGACACCTTGGCTATAACAGACACCCCCTTGGCCTTCAGGCATCATGGCATTGCAAGCGTCATCACTCTGACAGACATTGCAGTTGATTCCGCCCCAGCCATCTTCGCAGTTGCAGTACTTGTCTGTGCGCGGGGTCCTGTCATGGCCATCGGCCAACGACCCGCAAGTCGGCTTCGAGCAGTCCTCACCAGCAAACCCCGGGGGACACACGCACTTGCCGGACAGATTATCGCAGGAAGCAAATTGGGCACATTGAAAGGCATCTAATTGGCAGTTGAAACATGGTGGGCAATCGTCTGGGCGCTTATCGAAAGCATTAAAAAGCGGAGATATCACACGGGCGTCGGAATAGTTGCTCTGTGCTACAGCTGCAGACACCGAAAACGAGAGCAAGGTGGCTAGGTAGAGCTGCGCTGGTAATTTTGATCGCATTGTGATCGGTGTGTGTGAAGATCGGACAGCAGTCGCCTCACTTACTCGCAATCTGGGTCTCGGACCAAGCGGAGTGACCAGTGCGGAGTAACTAAATGACAGATGGGATTAGTAGGTAAGATGGCATTGATTAATGCTGTTGGTCGACGCTCGAGAGCGCTATCTATGGAAAGCAAGAGAAATGCAGAAACTTCCCGCGAAAGACAAGGCTGAAGAGAAGCAAAAACAAGGCAGAAAAGGAGTGGTGGTGAGATGCAGGGAGAGATGTAGTTGAGAGGTTGAGACGGTAGCGCAAGTCACCGATGACGCTGGGTGGAGGACCTGCATTGGCATGCCGACCGGGTGCCTGACAGCCTGGGGCATTCATGGACTGATTAACTCCAAAGAAATGGGGCTTCGGCGTTAAATCCGGGGCGCTGGGCACGTGATCTGTAGTGAATTCGATCCCAATTCTATTTCAGGAGCTCAACAAAAACAAAACAAAAAGTAAAAGACTAGGAACAGGCCAAGTATCAGACATTTGCATCTTCTGTAAGATTTTCTGTGAAGTCTTATCCCTGTCATCATCATTATCATGGTCCAAATAAAGGAATTTGCCGTGGAGCAGGCATGTACATACATCCTCCCTCACAACCCCGCATGAACTCACGTTCTTTATGCTAACATCATGGAAGTGGATGGATAAATATGAACACCATGCCAAGTACAACATCGCAGAGACATGTTGTGCCTCTATTTCAGTGAAAGATCTACAAGAGCTGTCCGAGGATAAATCTCTGAGTCCATTGGATCTCTCTACAAAACTCACGTATGGTGCTATTCGAGGTTCGGAACGGCTGCGAGGGACCTTGGCCAATCTCTACTCGGTCAAAACACCAACCCCATTGCCTTCAGATAACGTGTTAATTACGCCGGGTGCTATTCAGGCCAACTTCCTTTTGCTTTATTCATTGGTTGGACCGGGAGACCATGTCATCTGTCATTACCCCACATACCAGCAGCTTTACTCGGTCCCAGCGTCGCTTGGAGCCGAGGTGAGCCTCTGGAAATCGAAGGAGAATGATGGGTGGAAATTGGATATCAACGAGCTAAAGGAGATGATTCGCCCCAACACCAAGCTGATCATTCTTAAGTACAGGATGCCTCTTTACATCTTCACACTGTTATACCGCCCAACATGACTGACCCAAGGTTTTGGTAACAGTAATCCGCAGAACCCGACTGGGGCTGTCATCCCTCAGGCTACGCTGGAAGAGATCGTAGAAATTGCGCGCAGCTCGTCGATCTTTGTTCATGCCGATGAAGTCTACCGACCTATCTTTCATTCTATTACCCCTATGGAACCTGAATTTCCATCATCACTCCTTTCTCTAGGCTACGAACGCACAATTGTAACTGGTTCAATGTCCAAAGCGTATAGCTTAGCAGGCATCCGTGTGGGGTGGATTGCCTCTCGTGATCGGTCTGTTATTGAGACATGCGCTTCTGCGCGGCACTATACTACCATCTCGGTGGGCCAATTGGACGACGCCATTGCGAGCTATGCCCTGGATGCAAGCTGCATCCACAGTCTCTTAAAGCGGAATATCCAATTGGCGAAAACGAATCTGGCGATCCTTGAAAAGTTCATTGAATCTCATCGGTGGGCCTGCGAGTGGGTCAAGCCACGCGCAGGCACGACGGCATTCGTGCGATTCAGTAAAATGGGAAAACCCATTGATGATGTTGCCTTTTGCGAAATTCTTCTGGAGCGGACTGGCATCATGTTTGTCCCAGGAAGTCAATGTTTCGGTGAGGGAGAGGACTTCAAGGGTTACGTCCGCATCGGAGTGGTCCAAGAAACCCACGTGTTGGAGGAGGGGTTAGAAGTGTTAAGGACTTTTATGGAGGACGGGTATGAAGACGTCCCTGTAATCCGGAAGAAATAAATTAAATGATGGGGGGGGGGGGTGGTATGGAAGCGCCTCGAGGTCCGAGCCATCAATCAGACTTATGTTTTTGTATGATTCTGATAAGTATTAAAGATACTAGTCGTTTTTCCCTTGGCAGATGAGCATGTGACATGCGTGATCACATTTAAGGTAAACTAACTATGGAAACAATTGGAAGAGATCGAAACTTCAACTTCAACTTCAACTTGTTATTTTTACTTTAAACTCTACCAGCCAAAGTGGAACCCCAGGGAGGGAGTACGTACTAGTACTACTTTATGAACTAGACGAGAAAAAGTGGATCAGAAGATAAATAAATTCAACCTTTGTCTCCGTTTCCGAGAGAGCCGGACCCATAAATCAAGCCGAGGCAACTCCAATCGCCCTAACGTCAACACCATAACCCATACCCCATTGACCATGCAGTCGTCCATTTAAACCCAATATCTGTACCCTTGGGACCTTCTACGCTTCCTCTCGTTACATAACCCCGACTATTTGAGCCTCAACTCGCGTAAAGCGCGTATCCCTAGCAGCTCCCTTCTAGAGCTCCCCAAAATGTCTATCCCTTTACCTGGTACGTAACTTGATCTCCCACCCGGAGTGCCAAGGCTCTACAAAGCACCTTTCATTGATAATGATCCCTGACCATATATCTGGTGACTTCAGATCTGCCCCTTTCTATCGCTACGCCTGCTCTCGCCACCACACTCGCATACCTGAACGCGAAATACTCACTGTTCTATGATGTGACATTAATCGGGGGCTTGATCAAGTCCATTTTTAAGTCTCGCTTGGCCGAGCGTCGTGACCATCTAAACCTCTTCTATGTACTGGAGCAGCATGCCCTGGCCCCGGCGACCAAGGACAACCAGTTCATTGTCTACAACGGCCGTGCCTGGACCTTTCATGAAACCTACGTCATGGCGTTGCGGTATGGCGCCTGGCTCAAGAAAGTTCACGGAATCAAGCCTAAGGAAATCGTAGCGATGGATTTTATGAATTCTTCGACCTTTGTATTCCTCCTTCTGGGACTCTGGAGTATCGGTGCCGTGCCCGCGTTTATCAACTATAACTTGGCAGGGAAACCCCTGACACACTGCGTCAGAACATCGACCGCTAGATTATTGGTGGTTGACGAGGAAATCCGTGAGCAATTTACGCCTGAGCTGATGGAGACGCTGGGTTCACCGGAGTTCCGGGAAGGTGGTGGGTCGGTCGAGGTGGTCTTTTTCACGCCCGAAGTGGAATCCCAAATCGTGCAGATGGAGGCCACGCGCGAAGATGACAGCGTCCGAAATGGCCCTGTCCTCCGTGACTTGGCTTTGCTCATTTACACGAGCGGTACTACTGGCCTCCCGAAACCCGCTATTGTCAGCTGGAGGAAGTGCTGGTCTGGCAGCATTTTTGTCACTCATTGGTTGGGGTTGGCTAAGAATGATCGTTTCTTCACAGTATGCTTCACCCTAACTTTTGCAAAACCTTTACTGCCCTTTTTACGCAATAGGCTGATATCAATATAGTGCATGCCGCTTTACCACTCATCCGCCTCTATCCTGGGGTTCATAACTTGTTTGATGAGCGGATCAACCCTGATCATCGGCCGCAAGTTCTCCGCTAGAAACTTCTGGCGAGAAGCGCGAGAGAATCAAGCAACGATTGTACAGTACGTGGGTGAAACCCTGCGGTACTTGATGGCCGTGCCGCCCGAGATCGATGCTGTCACTGGAGAGGACTTGGACAAGAAGCATAATGTGCGCGCCGTGTTCGGGAACGGCTTGCGACCTGATATCTGGGGCCGCTTCAAAGAGCGATTCAACGTCGCCACGGTTGCTGAGTTTTATTCGGCAACCGAAGGCACCAGCGGGTCCTGGAATCTCTCTTCTAACGACTTCACAGCAGGAGCAATAGGGCGAAATGGCTTGCTTAGTAGACTAATTCTAGGAGGTGGTCTGACCGTTGTTCAGGTTGATCATGAATCGCAGCAACCCTGGCGGGACCCTGAGACAGGGTTCTGTAAGGCGGTGCCACGAGGGGAGCCCGGTGAGCTATTGTATGCCATCAATGCGGCTGATCCTGTTGAGAATTTCCAAGGATATTTCAAGAACTCCAAGGCCACCGAAAGCAAGATTGTTCGTGATGTGTTGCGAAAGGGCGACGCATACTTCCGCACTGGCGATATGGTGCGGTGGGACACTGAAGGCAGATGGTACTTCAACGACAGGCTGGGCGATACCTTCCGATGGAAGAGTGAAAATGTGTCCACAAGTGAAGTAGCCGAGGTATTAGGAGCACACCCAGATGTGCATGAAGCGAACGTCTATGGTGTTGCGCTGCCTAATCACGACGGACGTGCCGGCTGTGCCGCCATTATTCTGCAACAACAGCACCAGGCTACCGACCCATCGGTGCTTCTTCCCCCCACCCAAGAGACCCTGAGCAGTCTTGCAGCTCACGCCCTAACGAATCTGCCTCGCTTCGCAGTTCCACTTTTCCTCCGCCTCGCGCCAGAAATGCAGGGAACAGGAAACAACAAGCAGCAAAAGCATGTCCTGCGAACCGAAGGCGTAGACCCGTCACTGGTCAGTCCTTCGGACAAGCTGTACTGGCTCCAAGGGGACACCTACGTGCCTTTTGAGCAGAATGACTGGAGCCGATTGCAGGGTGGACAGGTGAAGCTGTAATGGTTTCTCCTATGTTATGACGATCTATACAGTATATATTCTTTGTAACGCTTTCAGGTATATGTATGCAGTGAACATCATCCCCGCCCATCTGGCGTCGATACCCTGCCCACTCGCCATTTTAATTGCCTCGGGTCTGAGCCGTATATGTATTTTGTGATATCATTAACGTCCGAACAGTATTATTCCCAGTTCAAGGTATAGTTATATGCTCCCACAGTCTGCCAAAACTGTCACCGTCCCACAACACGTAACTCGACACATCGAAAAGCTGGATACACCACCGCAGTAAAGCCAAATGCAAGCCACATACCCAGATCACAATTCTGAGGCAAGGCTTTGGCAATCGGCCCGACAAAGTATGACTGAGACTGGAATGACACATTAGTGACTGTATATACTAGCATATGTTATAGTCCAACATGGTAGTATGGGACTTGTTGCGTATGACAAAAGTACGTACCATTCCAAGGACGGCACCCAAAAGCCCGAATACAAAGCTGGCCCCGGCAGCAAGACCCATCGGCAACCGATGTGGATTATTCCAAATCGTCCAGTCATAGCTGTGACCTCGACGAAAAATCCACGCCTCTTCTAGACAAACTGCCAGCCATGCCACAATCCAGTAAGACATGAGCGGGAGAAAGTTCTCCATGATCTCGCGAAGATACTCGCGAGCGACAATTGCGCAGACGGTGTAGATCACGACTTCGAATGTAGTCAGGAGAGGCCGCGGGATGCGTGGGCCGTAGCGGCCCAGCATTTGGAGGTTGAGACCCGCGGAGTATGTGCATGGGATATTGTTGGAGACTGTGCCGAGGAGGAGGATGACAGCGCAAAGGCGGCCAAAGCCGTGCAGGTTGCTGAACGACGCCGCGAGCAGACTCCCTGGGGAGGCAAGGGAGGCCTCGATCCAAGCTTGATTTGTGTCAATCCCTGTTGCTAGGCCAATGCCTAGGAGTGTTGTTAAAGCCATTGCCAGGCTCGTGCCTGTGCTACCGGCGAGGAACATTCCCCATGATTTGGTTGCTGTTGGCAAGTAAACGAAGTAGTCTGCGCTTGCCGGAGCCCAGGTAACGGCTGAGGCGAAGCAAAGAGAGAAAAATGAAAGCCGATCCGCGGCGGTCGCTCTAGGGATATCTGGGGAAACGTGAGGTGAGGTGATGAAGCTTGGCCCGGCAGAGCCGATCATGATGGCCAACGTTAGGGCTTGAATGATCCAGGCGTATCTATGTCTGGGTGTCAGTTGGAAGCCTATAAATAAAAACAGTGGAGGTTGGAACTATCTATGTATAGGGCTTCTAGTTACCTAGTATAGAACTGGAAAAGGTGCACACCAAGAGTGGCGATGAACCAAGTCAGAGCTGATACTACAATTATACCAACAGGAACAGCTGTACGGCCTCCGGACACTGTATAGATGACCTGGCCCCCGAGAATGCAGTTCATCATGCCATATCCCAGCATGGTGAGGATGTTGAGTAGACAGCAAACCTTGCTGAGGTAGTATCCAAGGAAGTATCTAGTCACGACCTGAGTGCAAAATTAACTATAAATCCCATGATCATCGTCTTGATATTTCTTACCAGGGTGCGATTCCCACTTTTGGGACCCCAAGTACTCATATACCCTACACACATACTTCCTAGCATAACCCCCAACGTGGCACATATGGTGGCCTGGTTCCAATCAAGCCCATATAATGATGGACCGTACAGTCCCACGATAATGTTGTTCCCGGTCAATGCAGAGCTCAGCCACAAAAGAAAGATGCGGATGTAAGTATTGGGAGCCGGAGGCTGGCGCTCATCATCTGCTACGCGTTCAATTCCTCGAGCCTCCACTCCAGACACTTGAGCGAATACTCGGCCAAATGCCGCGATGCCTTTCTGAAGTTTGGAACCCTTCAATTCTGCATCGGTTGATAGTAACTCCAGTGTATGGACATGAGGTCCAGTCTCCTTGACTTGTACTTTTGGGTCGCAACCCTGTTCAGCGTCTGCCATTACAATTGCCACGGGTGTTGAATTTGGTAGCCGAAAGAAGATCAGGGAGCGGGAGAACAGAGTAAATAAAGAAACAAATGACAGAAGAAGGTGAGTCGAACTCAATCAGCGGTGTTCCTACACCCTTGTGGTTATTAGGATCCTTAATTATTAGTCCATTGAATCTTACCCTTCCTTGACAGCGTCGATCAGCCGATCTCGTTAGATTTATACTCTTTCGCTACCCGGAAGAGCCGTCGAGTGGCGTCCATGATGCAGCAGAGGCACCATGTAACTTCCAGAGTAAGCACCGTAAAATGTTGATGCCTAAACCCAGATATGTGACAATTGCCCAAGTAGTAATTGGCGAGATGGCAAGAGGGGGTCCACCAAGCTTCTCCCATGAACATGGAATGGAGTCGGGTCCAGAATCTAAATCGATCCAGCTTCAGGAATGTTGCAGCTCTCCTTGCTTATTAGTAGCAGCCTGTGCAAGGACTTGCACATGAACAGCGATTTCATCGTTCCTCTCGATATGATGCTACTGTTGCTTTCTATCGCTACAGGCCTGATGTAAGGGGTTAGGGTGTTTGTGTTGCTGAGAGGTGTTCCAGTGCTGCATTAGCGTTCAGTCGAAGAAATTCGAATCCAAAAGATAAGACACATGGCTCCCTTTTTATCAAGGGGCTAGCGACCTTCTGCTGGCCTAGACCGGGTTTGTTCCGCCACATTGCAAGCCTTCTGATATGGTGGCGCCTCGTCTAAGAGATACGTCTTATTGAGGAAAAGGAGATCGAGAATGCTTCATGCAAGCCTTGAAATTTGATCAGCAGCCATGTGACACCTGCTTATCATGTTGCAAGGTGGACCTGATGATCTTTTATGTGTATATAATTTCTGGTCCGTTATAGATTTGATCAGGAAGCCTATGAAGATGTACGCTATGTTTCGATAATGCGTGGGATCGTGCAGACAGATTGTTGGCTTTGGACTGTTGCAACATGTGCTAGGACATCCGATCGGCGTTTATTGACTGCACATGGGCAGAGAGGGAGAGGGTACAAAGTGAAGAAGACGAAGACCCTATACCCTCAGTATCCAGGATATCTTGTCACTGGTGGTCACTAACTGGCAATGCTATCGATCACACCTTTCCAGTCTCACATACCTGAGCCCAACAAAATCGGCAACCTTACACTATGCCCCCCTATAAGCCGGGTTATGCATAGTAAGGGGGAAGACAAACGGCTATGTTAGCATTTCAAGAGTAAGTGAGATTGCTCCACTATACGAAGCTTAGCCAACAATTCCCGGATTGTTCGCTCCGGCTTTGACCATGTCGTCAGCTCGGCTATTGTCTTTTTGACCACCATCTATGCATTTTCACCGAAAATGACCACATTGAAGGGTCACTATAGCGAAGCCCAGGTGTTTCTTAGTCTTGCAAGCACATTTCCCAGAGAGATACGAGGTAGATATGCAAACTACCCAAAAGCGGCGAACCACAAAGCAGGAGGAATTGTCATCAGATGAAGTTGGGTCTAAAGGTTTAGGTGGGAGAAAACGAGAGCAGATCGGCTAAAACCAAAACCCCCCCGAGTTGTCTGATTCTCACCTTGCAACTTCGAATACGTGCCGGCGAACGAAAAAGTCGCCGAGGCTTCGATGATTTTACTTTTCCAATCCAGTGACAAGCAATTACCCAAGATGGTTAGTACCTCGGAAACATCTCAGTTTAGGATTCCGAGACCGACCCATTGCCCCGAGTTTCGGAAACCCCAAGACCCCAACTCTCGAGATGCTTCCCCAGTAATCCAATTCAGCTTTCAACCTCCGTCTCAAACAGCAAGTAAATGAGGAATTGAGCGAAGTCCAGACTATATCAGCCGTGTGAACTCATAATGTCGCTCTCTTCCGCTGTACAGTGGGCCAGATATTCTAACCAGAACCTGTTTCGAGGGTGCTCTTCGTTCCGTCGCTTCTCAGTACATCATGGTCGATGTTCAGCGGCCGATTCCTCCGCCTCAGCCATTGCAGCATCATTCTTGTCGCGCTTTCAGTCCCTGGGGCCGCAAACTCGCTCACAATTTCTTGACGCCAATCAGCTACAGCTCTTGTCACTCACATTGAACCGTCCATCTCTATACCCGGACACCCCATCGCTGAGCCATGCCTCAACCTCATTGCCGGCTGGCACGCCCCTCCCGCCAGGTTATCATCTAGTTTACTTCACTCCTGCATTTCTGGAAAATGAACTCGGTGCCGACGGTACTGACGTCTCCTACAACCCGGAGACGCCATTCACCCGGCGCATGTGGGCAGGCGGCGAGGTGCATTGGCCGCGTGCCGCAGATGGGAGCCCTAACCCATTGCGCGTGGGACAAGAAGTCCAGGAAACTACGAAAGTACTCAGTGCCGAGCCCAAGATTGTACGTAAGACGGGAGAGGAGATGATCGTAGTGGGCGTAGAGAAGGAGTTTCGCAACGAGCATGGCGTGGCGGTTATTGATCGCCGGTAAGTTTCCATCTTACGTTGATACTAGTATGTCCCCATGGTCGTGAGATGTTAATATTCTACCAGGAACTGGGTCTTCCGTAAAGCACTAGCCGTGCCATCTGTATCATCTACAGCAAGTGACCCGGCACCATTACCCTCGGCACCAGCCTCCTCGTCGACTGTCTCAGCAGCCAAGACTCACACCCGCACCTTGAGACAAACAGCCGTTACTCTGTTCCGGTTTTCGGCGTTGACTTTCAACCCTCACAAGATACACTATTCGACTCCATGGGCCCAGCAGATGGAGGGACATAGGGATCTCGTCGTCCACGGCCCGCTTAATTTGATCTCGATCTTGGACCTCTGGAGAGATACACGGCCAAACACGGCCGATCCTGCTTCGATGCTCCCAGAGAGCATTACGTACCGGGCGACGAGTCCGTTATACGCAGAGGACGAGTACCAGATTGTGCTCAATGAGGAAGAGGAATCTGGTATAGGAACAGTGCAAATCATTGCTCCTGGCGGAACAGTTGCGATGAAGGCGGAGGTCAGGTCGGCTGAATGAAATATTGTGGTCCTTCTTTCTGTTATGGGTCTCGATTGTTCTCATCTAAACATCGTACGTGGGGGGGAATGTCAAACTCCTTCAACTTCTGGATTACGGGTATACGAGTAGATTTAGAGCCATTTAAGGGGTTCCCGATATGTAATGGTTCAGGAAGCTGAATATTGCAGTCGCTAAACTTCATTAACCTCTAGGAACCTGCCCGAGAGTAGCTGAGATATCTGAAAAGCTACATACATTTCTGTTGAAGTCGATAGGCTCTGGCTTTTCTCCATGAATCAAAGGTATCACTTGCGGTGCATGAGTCCATGTGTCTGGTATAGTTGGGTGCTTGGCGTATAAATCTTGCGTCAGAAATTCGTATGAGTTGGCCAAAATCGGCAGATACAGCTCGACGGCAGGTGTTCTATTGAACACGAGCTCATGTACGCCCGCAGACTTCGGGACAAATCTTGCACCCACAGCAGGGTGGAACCGAAAGTAGTTCCAATCGTATCTGAAATCATGTTCATGTCGATATATCGTGGGAAGCTGCCCCGTTTCAGGTGAATGTGGCGAGGGCATAAGCTTGATCTTGGAAGCGATCAAGTCGCCATATCTTTTAGCAAGACAACCCCCTGCAAACACAAGGCATTCGAGACGACTTGCAACTTCCTCTAGGGACGACGCATCATGTGACATGGTTTCTAAGGTTGATGGGGCTAGAACTGCCCAATCTGCGTCAATATGCCGGAGCGTCTGAGCCAGACTTCGGCCTGTTGGAGGCACCTCAGGGAGGGGTAGGATGACTGTTGTTTTATTAAAGATAGCATTTAAAACACCGAAGTGTACGCCAGCCGGCTGGAGAGCTGTCAGCAAAATACTGCGGAAAGAGAGTATAGCCACTGCACTTACATCGCTCAGAGGACAAAGCAGAAGGCATCTCTTGTTCCCAAGCATGGAGCTCTGAGTTTCATAGCCTTCTGGGGCAGAGAGCCCAATACTACGTGCTATATTTGCGATGAAACTGTGAGATAGCAACATGGGCTTCGGGGATCCTAGGATCAATCAGCTGATGCACCCTTAGCTTCGTTATTGCTTTTTGACAACTTGCCTGTGCAACACGGGTTGTGGATGATAAAAGCGGTCTCGTAGTACAGTAGCTTCAGTTCCTTATTATACTCGTATCTTCTTTGGTGCTCATGGAGGAGCTGCTCAAATAGCGGCAGCTCTATAACGGAGATCTGTTTTCCACGCAACGTGGCTCGAACCTGGGGAAAGACCGCATTTGTCGTGATTATGATGGAACATTCGACGTCCTCTAATAGCTTGTGATTCTGAGCCACTGTATTTCTTTCTGACATCAAACACAACTAGAGCTCTCAGTGATCAGCGACAAGGGCACGGCTTTATATACATGTCTATGACTTGCACACCTTGAAGCCAGCTTTCATGGCCGCAATAAGCGTGATAGAGCACAAGGGACTATTGGGCGCTAACCAGGCCAGTGACTCTCCTGTATTGTCTCTTCCCAAAGCACTGGTAATACAATTGGCAACACCGTTCACGGCATTTGCAAGTTCGGCATAAGTAATCTGGCTATATCCAGCGTTCAAATCCGTTGGGGAGGTAGGGTATTCTATCCAGAGACCATTGGGCTCATCGCGAGCCAGCTCGTCGATGATAGTAGGCAGCAGTTTTCCCTGGGAAGCTGCATCAATTCGGGGGTTGCCCATTTTGATGGGTGGGGAGGAGCACTCGATGAAAGGCATGATGGGCAATTGACGAGAGTGAAATGGTTAAGAACCAGTCTTTAGTATGCCCAGTGATTATTAAAAAATCAGATAATTAAAACGAAGGGCACTTCAAGTATACAGTTCGTGAGAAAGGAAAAAGAAATGGCAAAGATATATAAATATATCAGGAGAGCATTCAATGTCACGTTGGAATCACGGGAGTGTCAAGTGGATTTCGATGATTTTATCAGTCAGTCTGCAGAATTCGTGGTTTCAGCCATTCATATCGCCTCACTTACCCCGCGTTGCTTGAAGGAGTTTTTATTTTATTTTTTATCCCTGCAGGAACAATCATTACACTACTGCATACTTTGCAGGGAGCACCAATTAATGGTGGTTGAGTTACATGTACTTGTTCTTTTCTATAGTCAACTAAAACAAACATAACGCCGGCGTGGTGGTGGCACCACCACCACCACCATGTTATGATGATGGTAGAAGAAGCTTGGAAATGTGTTTTGGAACTATAAGTAAGTGGGCGAAGGGAGGAAAAAATAACTAATTAAGAATAAAAGGAGGGGAGGGAGAAAAAAAAAAGAGAAGAAAAAGCGAAATCTGTGTGGACACACTGCCAATTGCTAATACAACCGGTCAGGTTGCAATGACTTGCCTGATGGTGGAGACATCTGATGCTTCTCGCTGGTAAAGACCCCTGTTGTGCAAGGCAACACTGATCCACCCTGTGCAGACAATCCTGAATAATCCTAGGTGAGAGAGGGGCAGAGAGTGGTCCAGCAAAAAAAATAAAAAAAAAAAAAAAAAAAAAAAAAAAAAAAAAAAAAAAAAAAAAAAAAAAAAAAAAAAAAAAAAAAAAAAAAAAAATAGAAAAATAAAGAAATAAAAAAAATAAAGTGGATCCTAATTCCAAATCTGTTTCTATTCTTCAGTCTTTTTCGTGAACTACTCGGATATTTACTTGTGCTTACCCACTTCCGGGAAATCCAGACAAATTTGGTCAAAATGGTCGAGTTAATATTGCTTAACTGGCAGAGCAGTTGAAAAGTATGGTGTTTACTATATAATGCACGACAATAACAGAGCCATTTATAGCAGGTGCCACTCCCACAACTCTCACAATACCGTTAGTGGTTTTACAGATATCTATATTGCTACCACACGGTGTTTACCTAGTATATCGCTGTCATGGAGAGCACAGTATTGATTGGAGCCATCGATTTACATCAAAACTGTTAGCACAACTCAACCTAGTTTGTTGCGATCCAGTGAGCACACAGATTCCTTATAGATCCTTCGAAAAGTTAGTTGACTTATCTATTGTGCTTATCCTTACCGCTAATATATATACATAGTACCAGTCCTCTGGGTTGCCAGAACTGATAAAGTACTAGTATCAGTGACAATGTGCTTGTCAATGCCAGCAACTTCTCGCACTCTTTGCAAAGCCTCTTGGATACGAAGAAGCCTGTTGGTTATTTCCTGACTTGCAGAACGAAGACTCCTCTGACTAGCTCTGGAACATGGCCGAAGGGCCATCAGGCGACAAAAATGTACCACAGTTACCATCAGTACCCTGTCAGATCGACAGAAAACACAGTTGGCAGGATTGTAACTTGGACAACGAGTGAGACCAATCATGGTGTGCCGCTGATATGTCGCTGTTGTACAATGTCTACTTCGTCCCTCCAGTTGTGGTTTGGGTCAGTCTTCCCCCCCCGAAATGTCTGTTCACGGCGCTTGCAATCCCGAGTTTCGATACAAACATGCTTATCACCCCAGCTCGTGAAAATTTGAGCACAGCCAGCACAAGAGTGACTTCACCAGTGCCCCGGGCTGTAATATACAGGTAGTAGAAAGCTTGCGTATATCATACGACTACACGCAACGTGACATGTGCAGGTGCCATCAAAACGACAGCACCCTCACTATGGTTAGCGAGTCGTCTCAAGGATCTGACGTCATTTTGGATGCCTGATAATGGTAACTAGTGCTAAAGGTTACAGTCCACGAGGGGCTCGCAGTATATACAGATGAACTCCACTTCCTCCGGGTAGAACAGCGATAAAGATGAGCAAAACGTTGGAGTATCATGATCATACTTGGGGGGACTGAAATACTGTACTTGGTCCGAAGATATGAGATTCCTCAAAAAAGCGCCTGTCCAGTTGCTTACAGCCCCCCTCTGGAGTGCCAGAATAACCGGTTCGCGCCATACTACATACACTCGGAATCTCGGTACAAATGGTGCATCCAGGTGCAGAGGACCCCGCGCTAGATAACTGTCGAAGAGCCTAAACGAGCAACTAGCATAGCAAGGATGAACAGTGGCGACGCTATAGAGGAGATTTGTGCAGCGAAGCTATATATAGCAATCTACAAGTCAAGACCGTTAACCTCCTAGTCTCTATCAGTCGACCCACCAGCGACGAGCACAAGCTGCTGTGAATGCGCAGAAATGCATGAAAATGCCCTAGGGATTGGCGTGTGTGATGTGTGACCAGCAGAAAATCCGCTGAAGAGGGACCAGAACAGCCAACAGTTCAACGTCGGTGGAATCCTTTTCCAGGGCCATCCTATAAGAATCCGCAAAACCACCCCGACGAGTCTTGGAAATTGCAGCACATAATCTATCGCGGCGCGTAACACTGATATCACATTGCATTAATTAATCCACGACGTGGGGCCTGAGTTAGCGAAGTTCTCATAGGCTTAGATCCTGGACCGTATAACAGCCATTGCTAATGGCTAATTTCTCTAGTCGGCCGAAGACGATGCCTCGGTCCCGACAACCCAGAATCGTGACTTGCCACGTCTCTAGCTCATGCTGACACCTGCATCGTCCTCCAGGGTTCTGAATCCTGCGATATTGGGAGAATATAAGTCAAGGCCAGGGTCGACGTCGTGGAGGTGGACCACCCATGTCAAACCTGCCCTCAACTTGGCCAGTAAGTCAAATCGCCTGCTTCCCAGGAACATAAAAGCTTGCTCCTTACTCCATACATGTCATATAACTGGACTGGGTAATGCCTAAACACGGATAGTGCAGTCGATCATGGATCGAACAGGAAGTTACGATAGTAACTGCTAGTATCGAGTACTAATTAGCCTGGAGTGGGTATCGCCGGTGCCGGCAGCCGAAGACTGTCAGTGTCGCACTATAGTGTATGCAGAAGGATAATACCGAAAATATTTCGTAAGATTCAAAACTGAGACCCTAACCCATTTATTGTTAGTAGACTTGTATAGTTCAGAGCATCTTCAAGTATCATATACCTTTGGTGGTGGCAATATGAATTTATCTGGCTCAAGTGGAAAGCGACGGAGATAACGGGACGGAGACCGAAGTCACGTCTTACTGCGTACACCCAACATGTCTTCTTCCTCGATCTCTATCTCCAGCAACCTAGTTTTCCTAATCAACTTTTGGAAGATCGGGACACCGTATACTATATATTACAGATATGACGGATTTCACTCCTAGAGACACTTACACAACTTCGCTGTCATCCACAGAGAAAAAGAGAACTAGAGTCCAGCTCTCTTGTACAGCCTGCAGAAGCCGAAAGTAAGCCCTCAACTCAGCACCCCCCCAAAAAAACGTGATTACCTAGTATTAATGGCTCGTGTCAGACTCAAGTGCTGCCGTACATATCCGTGCACGAACTGCAAGAAGAGAGGCGAAGCTCTCTCCTGCACCTTTGTCGGTCGGGGTCCTCGAGGGAGGGCTTCGCATGGCCGAACGAGTCCAAGTCTTGTCCAGGACCGCCTGCAGCATCTCGAGAATTTGATTCTATCATTGACTCAGAAAAAGAGTCTGGCAGAAAATCATGACATTCGTAGGCCAGAGGAACATGAGGGGTCGTCTACGAGCCGGGGAACTGACGCTCGAGTAACCCTAAGGACGCCTTCTACTAGTGAGCCTAAGGAGTCTCCTCTGGACCCGTCTAGTAAGGTGGTAGTGGAAAATACTGGAACGAGTTATATTGACGGTGCTCACTGGACTGCTATACTCGAGGAAGTCAGTGAACTTCAATGTCTCCATTGTTATTTCCCCCTTATTTATCTTGTTCTAACTAGACACTCGCAGATTAACGGCGTTCGAGAATACCTGCAAGAAGACAACGGTATCTCAGATGACGAAGCGCTTGACGACGGCCACCTCAACACACCATCCCCGACTCTTCTATTAGGATTGAATAAAGCAGTGAGCAAAGAAGACTTGCTAGTTGACATTCCGCCACGGCCGGTGACAGATCGACTTGTAGCACAATTCATCAATAGCAAAGAACCTGTGTTATGTATGTACTCAGATCTCTCTGTAGTGTTTGAACCTCAGGTGTAGTCACTAAAATGACTAACTAATTCATAGCCACCATTCATTTTCCCACGTTTCAAAAAGAGGTATGAACCCCTATCTGGCATACTAGTAGCAGCGAACACTTGATAATCTTGTACGCAGTATAATCTATTCTGGTCAATTCCACAGGCTGTGTCTCTTTCGTGGCTAGCATTTTTGTACGCTATCCTCACTCTGTCGGTTACGATTCAACAACGTCTGGGGGAGCCCTTACCAGTCTACTTAGAAGACTCTGGGTACATCATCAGTACCTTCAGGAAGCGAGCCGCACAGTGCCTTGTCCAGTCAAATTACACGCAGCCTGGAAAGTATAAGGTCGAGGCACTTTTCTATTATACCTTAGGAGAGTTTTATCGAAGCAATGATGCCCAAGTCAGCGTTTCTTTCCTCCTTGGAATCACTATTAGGTTAGCGATGCGGACGGGATATCATCGTGATCCGCGGCATTTCCCCAGCATCTCCGCTTATGAAGGCGAAATGAGGAGACGTGTTTGGGCGACTATGCGTCAACTCGACACCTTGATCTCGTTTCAAGTTGGTCTGCCACGTACGATACAGGACTGGCAAGATGATGTCGAGCTACCGCGCAATATATGCGACGAAGACTTCGGCGAAGGTACCACGCACCTGCCACCATCGCGACCAGAGTCTGAGCTCACTACTGCGTCCTATATTCGAGCGAAATCGAGAATCATGGCTGCGTTTGGTAAAATCTCTGATCTTGCATATTCGCGGAAATCCGTGACCTACGACGAAATTCTTGAGATTGACCGTCGGTTGGAGGAAGTCTATGGTCTTGTTCCTTTTAACTTTCGAATACGGCCAGTGGATCAATCGTTCGCAGACCCATCAGACCTGATTCTCCGGCGGTACACATTGGAGCTATTGTATCAAAAAGCTCGCTGTGTGCTCCACCGACGTTACTTAGGTGAAGTTCACAGTAATCTCCGATATGCATATTCGAGATGGGTGTGCATGAGTGCATCCAAGGAGATACTCCGCCATCAAGCAGACCTGCACCATGAAACTCAGCCTGGAGGAATCCTGTATCGCGACAGACAGTTCCCAAATTCACTTCAGAATGCCGACTATCTGCTTGCTGCGATGATCATCTGTCTAGAGTTATCCCATGATCCTCCGGCGGACCCGATCATGAACAGCGATGTAACGGTCGTTATCAAAGGACGTGAAGACCTTCTAACGAGCTTAGAAACATCCCATCAAATTTTTGAGCAAAGTCGCCGACGGTCGACAGATGCACAGAAAGCATATGCTGCATTGACAATTATGCTTCGTAGGGTTAAGAAAGGTGTTTTGAGCACAACACAACCAATTAAACGACCGGCAGCTGGCAACCCAGATGACCGACCGGTTGATATGCACACCGGTAAGGAAATCCATTAACCGAGTACTTTCACGACTACAGCTCATGCCATTTTTAGCTCCACCTCCATCGTATGAGAGCTTGAGTGCGGCAAACGCACCATACTCCGTTGCTACGTCGAGCGAGATACCTAGGCTGGATATTATAGAATCGCCTTTCACATCGTTGGACGTGATCGAAGGGATGCTTGATGCCCCTTCTAATCTCGACTGGGTAAGCTCAATGAAGCCGGATCTCATCTCTATAGCACTCAGGTCTGACCCGTCGATAGAATCTGTGGGACCAACAAGTTCAGGGCCCCACACAGCCTTCAAAGACCAACAGCCTCTGGTGTCCTGATCCTGCGTTTAGTGATATCGTAGATAGTAATTCGCAGCAGTAACATGACATGGTCAGTGGAACAGGCGATCACATTGATTTCCATTCGAAAAGAGTATATCTCAATTAAAACGAAGTATCTCACGCTGTCAATATACATAGTTCGCTACGTACTTGTTACATAGTATGATAGTACATTTATAGATAGTAAAGTAGTTGCTAGAAGAACCTTCGGCACGTCCCGAGCCCGCGTGGATAAAACTCCCCGAGCCGGAACAAGGAAAAAAAAGTCCCAAAAATCAACAACAACTCCGACAGTTCCTCTCGAAACTCTTGACCCAACATCACTGTCGCTGATCCTCCCACGGGAACACAATATGAGACCATCCATGCTCCCGCGACATCTCAGTCGTCGCATAAACCCCTCATCGCGAAACCTCGCAACCCCGTCGCAATATCTCCAACGACCAACGATACCATCAACATCACCAAGCACCAGAACGCCGTATCTAGCAAACTGCGAAACACTCCGATCCTTCCATCTCCCTTCCATAGCCTCCCTACTCTCAAACAATGGTAACGGCAACAACAACAACAACAACAATGGCCGCACCCTTACCGCCACCCGTGCCCTTCCTTACGCCCCGGAATCCCTCTACAAAGTGATCGCCTCGGTGGAATCCTACTCCCAGTTCCTCCCCTTCCTCACAGCCTCAACAGTGACCCACCGCGATCCGGAAACAGGGTATCCCACCCGCGCCTTCCTGACTGTCGGCTACGGGCCGTTGAGCGAAACGTTCACATCTCGGGTCGATTGCGATCGGAGTCGGTGGATCGTCGAAGCGCGCAGCGGGGCCAAGTTCGGGATTAATTCCAAAGACGGACAGGCAGGTGGGAACTTCCCTGGGGCGAATGAGGGTATTTTCGAATATTTGAGCACGAAGTGGGAGTTGGTGCCGTTGGAGAGTGAGAAGCCGATGACCAAAGTTGACTTGGAAATTCAGTTTGAGTTCCGGAATCAGTTGCATGCGGCTATGATGAGCGCTGTCGAGGGGCAGATGGCTGGTGTTATGATTGAGGCTTTTGAGAAGAGGATTAGAGATGTCGAGGGAAGGAGGTAGTTGAGGTCGTTCCTCCGTCGGGTCTGCCTGAGGGATCGGGAAGTGTTTGGAGATATGCGCTGCTGCGTATTGGGGATGCATGGGGGGGGGTTTCGCATTTACATATATGGTGTGCTTCGTGGAGTTTGGCGCATGGTTACGACTAGACATAGATCGTTACAGCGTCGCGGTGTCTCTATGTTGAGTCTTATTCTTTTTCTATTTTGCGATCAATCGCTGTACAATTAGACCCAGATATAAAGAAACCCTGAACAGCCAAACCATGTAGTATATAATACAATTATCAAGACATGAAAGGAGGGGAATCACATATGTATCCGCCCTGTAGAACATTTTTCCTTCATAGCATGCTCAGGCTGCGGTTCCGGTTGGCCGCATGCCGTGTGCCCTTCATCGAGCTGACTGCGTTGTAATTATCGAACACAACCTCCCAGTTAATGCGATCCCACCAGCGCTCGAGGTATTCAGCCTTTCCACCGATACCGTAGTCCATCATCCATACATGCTCCCATGTGTTGACACAGAGAATGGGCTGAACATCGACGGCACCAGGAGCCAGGCTCTTCTGGTTCGCGGAGTGAGCGCCCATCGCTCCAGCAAATTGGTTGCCCAATGGAGCGTCGGGGGAGTGCGTAGCCATATCAACGGGCTGCCGGCGGGAGTGAGCGGCCGGGTAAGGGGAGCCTGCATTGTAGGTACAGAAGATGTGCATCAATCCTTCCCTCTCCAGGTTCTTGGCCAGCCACACAAATCCGGGGCCAAACATAGCATTGGCAGTTGCAAGGAAGTCAAGCTTCAGGGATTCGATGGAGGAGCAGGTATCAACGATGTCCTTGGCGAACTTGTCTGGGATCTGAGTAGGGGTGGGCGACTATTGAGAGGGCGATATTAAATCGTTGTCCGTAGTTATACGATGCAGTTCCACAAACTTACCAAGCAGTTGAAGAAGAAATGGTTGTTATGAGCCATCGAGGCGTAGTTGAATACGGAGGCCATCTCTGGGCGCCGGGAGTACTTGACCAGCAGTTCTCCAGGTTTCGCATCCGCATCGACGGTATCTGCAACGAAGCCATGTTAAAATACAATCCGTATACTTGTAGTTCTTCCGAAATCAGGAATGACTTGGGTCCGCGCTCTATCGGCCGCTCGGGAGAATGAAGCTCACCCTGTGTAAGAAGATTCAACTTGTCAATCAAAAGGGTCTGGTATTGCGTCCAAGCGAAGTCGAAAGCCTCTGGTGATAACAGCTCCGGAATGCCATTGTTCTTGAAGTGGGTATCGTGAGTCAACTGGGGCACACGATGCAGTCCGCGAGTCTGGAAGCGTGGGAGAGCGGAGGCGGGTTTCTGTAGCGTAACACGCGATCAGTAATCGGAGCGATGTGGCCATTGAGAGATCGGACATGGTTCACCTGTGTGAGGGAAGAGACAGCACGCAGCGTGCTCTGCGGCCGGAGGAGTCGGGGAAGCATGATGATGGTTGGCAATTGACGAGTTTAGATGCTCACACGGAGAAGCAGCAGCAAAACCGCAGAATTTCCATCGCCGGGCAAGATTGGACATTGCTCCTTCGGGACTAGTGCCGATGAAGTAAGCTGGTCCCGTAACCATCCAATCAGGAGCCGAGGATCTACTCCTCCCCATCCAGCCCGTTTCTTCATCTTGCTTCTTTCTTCAACGTCTTTCGACTCTGACGAAGATTAGCCTTTCGGACAAGAGCTTCTAGGTCGTGCTATGATTAACTCTCTCATGATGTCTGGGTCGCTGGCGCCTATCCCGTCCACTCGCATCGAACCCAGCTGCGCCGAGACCCATCACCTCGTCACTATTCTGGGACCCCGGCGCTTGCAGACCAGTGGCCCTGCAGCAGAAGCAGAAGAGGTATTTTAGGCAGCATCCAGCGCTTACGCTGTATGAGCTCTTGATTGGCCTTATCTAATTCAGTATGCGGATCTCAAAGGAGGGCATCCTTTGTCTGTATCTCGTTGTTTAATCTTCCTCCAAGCCCATCAATGGAATCACCTCTCATCGATGCTCCGTCTTTGTCAATTCATCTTCTTGCTATAGCTGCCTTAACCTGACATCGACCAGCCTTCTGTTCTTCTTCCTTTCAAGGACGACTACCCTGCAACTTGCGCCCGCGAGGAGCTATTAACATAGCCAGTATGGCGAGAGCAACTTTCGCTGATCTAGTATATGGGAAACCTCCATTACTGTTCCTCGTATCAGTAATATCTGCAATGATCACGCCGAACCATGCCTTCCATTTGGCACTACGGGATTTAGACAGATGTCCAAGTTCATACCAGAAATGTGGAGCTGCTGGGCTGCCAGGCTCATTTTGCTGTCCTTCTTCCTCAACCTGCATTAGCCTAGACAATGCAAGCTCGGCCATATGTTGCCCTAAGGGTCAAACGTGCACATACATTGAACCCATCAATTGCGACGTACAGCTGCAAAATGCTACCCTTCACCCAACAAACCCGGTCAAGACCATCAGACTCGATGATCGGCTGCCCAAGTGTGGCAATTCATGCTGTCCGTTCGGATATAAATGCAAAGGAAACAAGCTGTGTGAGATGGACAACAAGATCTCCTCCACTACAGCCCTCGGTGAGAATCCTACATCGACAACCACTGGGACATCGTCAATAGTTTCAGTGTCATCCACGGTATCAGATGTTTTACCCACAACTGATCAATTGAAGCCAACAACACTATCGCCCTCTGATGCGAATTCAGCTTCCAACTCCCCCATGACCGAAGCGAATTCGACCTCAACTTCGGTTCCAGCAGCATGTCCTTCATTTCCAACTCAAGCCATTATAGCCGGCTTTTTCCCGGGGGCTATCTTTGGAGCCGTACTTGCCTCGGCGGCAATGTTCTGCTGGAGAAGACGTCGAAATGGGCGCAATAACGCTCACGGGAAGCGTCCTTGTCATGATAGCGCATACAACAATACACCATTCAGCATATCTCATCCCATTCCATCCGAAGAGAGCTCCTACCGTACTGACTTCCTCCTTGGTCGCTCCCGCCGGAGCTCCTCACGCTCAGTGCTCCACCGCACAGGAACTAGGGTCAAGAGTCTATTCGGCCCGACCCCCAAAACCGCCGTCCATGACATGGATAATATACCCAAGGTACCCGTTACTCCACCGCCGCAGGTCAAACGGCAACTCAGTACCGAGAGTATCAGGGTATACACTCCTCCAGGTGGGCTTCCGGGCACAGGGTCGCAGAAACGAGGGCATTACATTTCGATTGAACCGGACAAGGGTTTTGTGGAGATGTTTGATCGGGTCGGATTCATGAATAAAAAAGGTGATCCATGCTTCAAGGTAGCCGAGTCTCCTGAAGCAAGTAGAACCAACCTACCAACGACACGGAATGTATAATAATCAGGTTTCTTTTGCTTATCATTTTGCTTTTCTCGTGTATGACTTCTCTTAGCAAATAAATAAGGCGCACCGGTGTCTGAAGTTATTTTCTATCTGAACGCTTTGGCTTACTCTGACATTTTGGCCTGCTTCGTTATAATTCCGCTGTACTTGAGACACAACCTTTTGTTCTACTGTCAACTGACATATCAGCCGGTAATAGCCCATATGTGAAAGTGAAATTTCCTATTAAAAGAGAAAAGCTCTGTGATGATACAATTAGATAGCGAGGGCAAGCCTATGTTTGTTGTTTTTTGGCCTTCAGACCAGTAACAACCCGCTTGACTTCCTTTAGAAGCCCTACGATAAGAGGGACACCTATCGGGCCCAATAAGGGCAAATAAACAGCTACCTTATGCTCATCGGGGAAATAAACCTGGCCCACCATGCTCTTTTCGAAGAAGCTGCGCTCTGCCGCTGTCTCGGCCACCCGAGCGTCCGCGAGAGCCGCTTGGAAACGACCTTCGCGGAGATGCTCACATGTGGATGCGAGATGAGACAGAGTCGTTGATACGGATGTCGCTACATTAGCTGGGATAGGAATGGAAGGGAGGGACTCGGTCAAACGGGCAAGGGAGCCCATGGTTGACGAGGCGGAGAGAAGGAGGGTGGCAGCACGGATCCGGATGAGGGTTTGGAGACGGAAGGGAAGAGACGCCGGCGTGGCGGGAGCGCCGAGAAGCGTAAGGAGTTGATGAGAGAAAGTTAGGAATGCGGGACGAAGAGTCTCCTGAGACAGGTGTGGTGGATTGGATGAATGATCGGCGGTCGACAGAGGGGGGTTTAAGAGGAAAACACCACCCCATTGAGGAATGATCCAGCTAGTTGCGCTGCTCTCCTTCACGACCATGGGAGACTGTGACGGCGCAGGAACGTAAAGAATGAAGTTGATGGTCGGTCCACTCCCAATACTTGGGCTTAAGGGCCATTCAGCCGCGTTGATGAAAGCGCTGAGATCTTCTTTCTTCAGCGTCCAAGCAGCCTGTGTTTCGTCATACTCAGGCAGTGGTGCAGTCGGAGCAGAAGTCGCGTAGAGCTGAACTTGGGTATCAATGGTGAAATTGCTTATGGGCGCGAAGGCCTGCAGGAGCGGTGATATGTACTCTTCCACCGCGGCCTTAACGTCCCACGAGGAAGGTTCGGACCCAGGGGTAAACAGAGAAAAGGCTAGGTGATACGTTTCCGCATATTTCATAGACCTTCGCAGACGCCTGGTGATGCTCTCCGCGAGCTGCGGGGAGATGGAATTGAGAATGGCGGAAGGCTGCTGCTGATTATTCGACGAGGAAGCCGTGAGTGTGCTGGCGCCCCCGACATTGTTGTCGGATAATACCTGCGCAATGATGGCCTTTTCTTCTGTGAATAGATCCTGCAACTTTCCAGCGATATAAGCTGATAAGGGCGGGTTTGATGCGGAAGGCAGCGGGATCTGGCTTGGGGGGTAATATACGTCGAGCCGGGTCGTGTCCGGATGAAGCTCTGACCGAGGTGCCGCCAAATCCTCCTGAGGTAGCAGTCGAACCGTCAACGCAGTATCGGCTTTTCCATCCAGGACCGGCTGCAGTTGTTCCAGCATGTCTTCATGGCTAGCGACGGTGTTCTCTTCTGAAAGCTTCAGGCGAAGGTGATGGGCGGAGAATTCGTTCAGATCATCGAGAGTGTGCTGAGTAGTCCGCAAGAGATGGTGTGCCTCTGGCTCTGGCAGGGACGGCGTTTCAAAGTGAATCTCAAGGGGGAAAACTGGACGACAGGTCTGTAGGGTGATAACCAGTCAGAATTGGTACATTGCAGCAGTGAAGGTGAACGCTAAAGTACCTTTCCATCCGCCCACTCGACCATGTTCTGGATGGGCAGTCGGGCCCGGTAGATAGATGTCGTCTTCCACCATATTGGAAACCCCAGGAATATAATGACGGCCCAAAAAGCGGCAATGACCTTAAACCGGGTCTGGATAGCCTCAGGTTTCTCGGGCGGGGGGAGACGTCGTGCGCCGGTGTTGGAGCTCATCGTGTCGTTCGTGGGCGTGGAGGTAGTCTGTGAAGACCCCGGGTCTTCATTCTTGCTAGTCATGACCAGGACATGCTTTTTTTACAAGCAACTTTTCTCGTTGGGGGTAGCGAGTCACCGAAACACGAAATGTGCTGGTGATGAGTGGGATGTGACGGCGGAGGACAAGTTGTCGGGGAAGATGAAATCAATCAACGCGCACAGGCTTGGGGTGATCAACCAGAAAGCCGCAGTTCGGCTTTGAACGTCCAACAACGACGAAATTCCCCCCCAAATGCTACAACCCTTTCCCTGTGTCTCACCGTTTCTTGAGATTTCCCTTTTTATTTTGTCTTCTTGCTCCTATTTCCCAAACTATGGTACTTGCCAGTAATGTTTCTGCAGGTAGTCCAGCGTTATATCGTTTACAAACCCGCAGACCGCAATGTATCGCAATGCATTCATTCTAGATAGAGTAGTTGAAAGACAAGAGATACTATCAGAACCGCACGGAACATCCCTTTAAACATTAAATCCGTCTCGTACTAAAACCTCCCTGTAAAACAGAACTATAGGGGTATCTCAACCAAGGCGCCTGATGTCACCAGCTAACTTCAATGCAAGACGATCAACATAACTTTTAGTTTTTTAGTACTCTTTCTCGAAAATCTTCTGGATTGGTTTAGCAGCCTATTGAGATGATCAGATTAGTAAATTGAAACCATTGCCCATGATTGGGAGGGAAGAAAGCCAAGGGGGTGACAAGTCAAGACATACGTCAATGAACCTTTCCAGATCTTGATCCAAACTGGCCAAGTCTTCCTTGCGCTTATTATTCTCCGCAATCAGAGCCTGTTTCCGCTTCAGAAGCGCTTGGCGCGCCTGTTCTAGTTTCTCTCGCTCTGCATGTTCATGATTGATGCGAGCAATCATGAGCTCATGGGGGTCGGAGTCTCTGTGTTCGGGGAAAAGAGTGAGGAACTCTTCGACCGGTATTAAAGGAAGAGACAGATATTTGTGACTGGTTGGAGGAACGACGCCGTTAGCGAGATCCCTGTGACCAAAATTCGCCGTCGGCATCCACCTACTCATAAGACTCGCACGCCGCAATCTCCCCCGTCAAATGTCTTTGTTCGTAGTAGAGGTTCTGCAGCTGAAGGTGTAACCGGTCGATCTCCTGGCGAGCTTCGGCCGTCGATTGTTTGGTTTCACGGACACGGAGAATGGCTTCACGATTCAGACCGCGGAGTCGAGCAAGAAGCGCGAAGAGTTGTTTCTGTTCTCTCGATGCTGCGAGGATGGTTTCTTGGGAATTCGACGATGCGGTATCCCCGGTCGGGTCAAGTAATGCGAGGAGCTTGTCACATTGTTCACGGGTCACGGCGCTGCTATTGAGCACAGGTAGGAGAGACTGATCCACCACGATGTCGCGAACCGCCATAGCCGCCATGGTGTTAAACTTTTAATCGAAAGAAGTCTGGGCCAAGGGAGGCAAGTGTGGTCTCAGAGGACACGGTGATTTGGCGGTGGTGGTGGTGGTGGTGGCGATTGGGAGGAGGAAAGGAAGAATGAATTTCATGAGGGAAAGGAAAGAAGGCGGCGATAAGAACTGAAACGTGGGGACAATGCGATTGCTGATGGGCCGAACGATTCCAGTCCTGTGTATTTATTTACATGTACATGTAATGTAGTACATCAATTTACTATAATTCGTAGAAATCTTGCTGGGGATCGAAAAAAACAAAAATAAATAATAATAATTAATTAGAAGAATGACGCTCTCGTCCCAAGAGGATATGATTTATTGGTGGTGAAATTGAATTATTGGATTTAATTGATTTGTTTATTTCTTCCGATCTCAACTCTTTTTTGCTCTTCCCCACTCTTTCGTTCAACTTGTTCATTCATTCAACCAAGTCACTCCCTCCTTCCCTTTTTCTCTCCAACCTCCGCCTCCCTCTTCATTCCTTCTTCTCCCACCTCACGTCGGTCTTTTCACCTTGCGAATCATAACAGCAATCAACCGATCCTGAAGCCTTGCGACATCGAATCTGATTTCGTCCCACCAGAGAATCTCCACTCCCCTTACCTCTTGTAAGTAAAGTCCGTCCTGGAATGAATGCCGAGATTCCGATACCCGAGACCCAAACATAAATCCACTTCGGACGATCTAATGTTTTGTCTACCTTCCAGGTCATGCTGATTTGATCGGAACCCCCTGAGGAAGTGGGTAAACGGGCAAAAAGAAAGGGAAGGGACAAAAAATAAATAACAAAAAAAAAAAAAATTGAAAGGGGTACATCATGGCTTGTTCGGCTCAATCAGTGACCCTCGAGTCTTATCTCGATGAAACTGCGGTCTCCAGCGCTTATGCCACCCCGTCCGAGGAGACAGCCTTGGTCCGGGATCGTCGGCGGAGGCATTCCTTCCATGCTGCAAGAAAACTGTCCTGTG
Organism: Aspergillus pseudonomiae; assembly: GCF_009193645.1. Taxonomy (NCBI): domain Eukaryota; kingdom Fungi; phylum Ascomycota; class Eurotiomycetes; order Eurotiales; family Aspergillaceae; genus Aspergillus; species Aspergillus pseudonomiae. Next base: position 6,728 of record NW_022476088.1, on the reverse strand, counting down.
ACTATGATGCCGACGCAGTCTTTTTGAGGGTACTGATCTCTACTGCTCTTTCCTCTTCGGCTTCACATCCTAACGATTCTCTAGGTGGAACTGTTCCTGGCCGAATTAGAGAGACGGCTACATTGGCTTGAGGACTATCGCCGCTCGCACATGGTACAGATCGATGCCAGCTTACGCAGAGGTTATGCAACGCTTGAGGCGGTTAGAGATTCCTGCTCCTACGCTTCTGGGGAACTCATGGGCGGAGGCAAGAAGCGGGCCAAGATCCTAGTGGAGACGCTTGAAGACGGCTACAAGGATGCTCTCGCAACCAAAGAAACTTTGGAACAAAAGGCACAAGCGGGCGTTCGCTTGATGGAGTCGTTCTTGTCGGAGTTGGAAGCTCGGGCGCATGCGGTTCGAGACCGTGGGTTCTACGGCACCCTCGATGACGGGTGGAAGGCTATGGATTCGAAGCTGGTCCACGCCCGAGAAGTGGTCGATGAGGGAATGGAACGCGCCCGGAAAGCGAAGGATGCTCTGCGTGAAAATATCGACCAGGCCATTGCGCTAGCTCAGGAGAAGCGTCTGATTGCCTATGCAGACCTTCCACATCCATGGCGTGTGAACCCGCACATTCTGGAAGGATATCGGTTCACGCATTCTAAGGTAGAATGCTTCACGTCCATGTTTACCTTCTCCAATGAATTGGTCAACATCTGGTCTCACCTGATCGGTCTGTTCATCGTCCTCTCGGTCGCCTTTTACTTCTATCCTTTGAATCCAAACTTCCACTTGAGTACCAAGACGGATGTATTGATTGCCGCGGTGTTCTTCTTTGCTGCATGCAAGTGCCTAGTCTGCAGTACTCTTTGGCACACCATGAATAGCATTGCCAACCAGGGGCTGATGGAGCGCTTCGCCTGCGTGGACTATACTGGCATCTCAATGCTCGTTGCTGCTTCGATCGTGACGACGGAATACACTGCGTTTTACTGTGAACCCGTTTCGCGATGGACATACATTCTTCTCACGATGTCCCTCGGAATCGGTGGTGTCATTCTCCCCTGGCACCCGACCTTCAACCGCGCTGATTTTGCCTGGGCTCGTGTGGCATTTTACGTTACGCTTGCCCTAACGGGTTTCGCGCCGTTAGCACAACTGACCTATACCCGAGGCTTTGCCTGGTGTCTGTACTTTTACGCACCCGTCGTGAAAAGCATTCTCGTGTATTTCGTTGGGGCTTGCATTTACGCTTCTCAGGTACCCGAACGGTGGCGGCCCGGTCTTTTCGACTACGTGGGTGGGAGCCACAATATTTGGCATTTCGCCGTCCTAGGCGGCATCCTGTTCCACTATTGCGCCATGCAAGATTTGTTTGCAGGCGCTTTCCAGAGAGCCAAGGGAGAATGTCCGCACTTGACTTCCTGAAGCCTCTGCAGCTTGGCTTCTCTAATGTTATGGCGTATATGATGGGATCAATCTTCGCGCGCACATAGACCTTGGCTGCCGGGTTAGATACTTTGGATGCCCAGCCGCTCGTTGAATATAGATCTCCGCCGGATCCTAATCTAGACCGGCAGTTGCATGAATGGAGTACTTGAATCCTTCTGGTACCCTTCCATACCGTTCTTGTATATATTTTATTTTAGGATTTGCAGCGTTGGCTAGCTGTCTTCATGTTATAATACCTTTCGCTACTAGTCCTCTGCATGTCTATCCACAGCATGTGTCAGGGGCTTGCGGAGATACGCTTGAAAACTGGAACGCATGGCTTCAACCTTTGTATGTGGATTTAAGGGATCACGGGGTTCTGAAGGATAGCTTTGGATCCTCAATTCCTAAAACTGAAGGCGTTTATTCGTGTTCATATTTTGTTAAAAGAGCATACTTGTACATGGAACTTACGACATTCTCACGCTGGAAAAGCCCACAATTTGAAGATTGATTCGTAGAGATTGATGTATCTTATTGACTATCTCAAACCTTCTCTCCGCCCGGATCTAGCAAATGTGACAGCAAAAAGCTGTCAGGAATCATATAAATCACACCAGCACGACATTGAGCGCATCACCTTGCTCTCACACGTCTATCTGCCAGAGATAGCCATGAAACAGCAATATCCCTATCTTTAAAAAGACATGTCACTGCCCCAAAACGCGTAGGCTAGGAGGATCATACATGATCAAATGCCACGAACAAACCAGCTAGTTGCCTCTTGCTCCTCCTGACACGACGAGCGGGCCATTCTTATTATTCGGATGGGTGTTTCCAGAGTAAGGGTGTGTAGTCGTGGGCCCGGCCCGATGTTTCAGATCGAACTCAGATGGAACTTCAGATGGCGGTGGCTTAGGGGGAAGGTGGGACGGGGTCCCCCATTTCGCAATGGAGTCTCTACTACCCGCGGGTAGCCCGCGAGGAGTATTGATCGCCACGGGCGCTGTTGCCTCTAAATTCTTACTAGCTTCTTGATAACCAGCCCACTGAGGCTGAACACCAGGTTGCATAGTAGGGTATGAATTCATACCATGCTGACCATTCTTGCTTGGATGCCGTGCCAAGGACGTACCGCCAGGAACAAATGAACGTGTCTGGGGGTTGAATGGGGACCGACTGAAGCTTCCCGGTAACGGATGGATACTTGCATTGCCCGTATTCATGGGTTGCCCAGGATATTGACCATAAGGGTAGGATGTAGGAGTGACTGGTTGAGACGGATAATTTGGCCATGGCATTGGAGGTTGGTTCCTATGCGAGGACTGCGGGTAGCCTCCGTGGTATGGTGGGGAGGACCATCCTTGAGGAGGGTGCTGAAATTGTACAGCGTTTGGCACAGGATAGCTGTTCAACGCAGGTGAGGATTTCGTGGATGTCATCGCCGGTGACTGATTGATAGAGGCATATCCAGAAAATGGGGACTGCTGAGGTATAGCACCATTCTGCCACGGTCCACTTGGGGTCATCTGAGGAGACACGGGCATTGAATAATGAGGCATGGAGCCCATATTCATATGGCTAGGGTACATGGGCCCATTTTGGCCATTATGAGCATAACCCATGCCCGGCGGGGTTACACCAGGTCCCACCATACATGGCTGGCCGGCGAACGAAGAAGAGTCATTGGCGGCCATATTGTAGGGACCTGGTCCATGAGGATAGTGAGCCCCAGGGTAGTAGACATTGAACTGAGACCTGACTTCAAAGCTGTCATCATGTGGTGTCTTTTGCCGCTGTGCCTTTTTACGCCCGTTGGTCGAACTCGAGCGCGACATGTTGGTTCCTTGTTCGCCATTTGCGCTATCTGAAGGCTTTGCTTCTGGGAAATCGCGAAATATCCGTTCCCGAGCTTCTTGATACTTGGCCTCCCGTTCTTCCCTGGTGAGCGTTAACCGGTCCTTGGCCGGGGTAGCTCCTGCTGAAGAGCTACCACGCTCTCCGTCATTTGCACTATCACCAGCTTCTGATCCAGTCTTTGAAGCAAATGCAGAGCTCGCCGCTGCACTTCCTTCGGTAGAAGGCCGCTCACTGTCGGTACGACGCATGATTTTCATGGCAGGCATAGCAGGGGGTGGGGTGTTGTTTGTTGCGGCATGTATAGCAGAGAGAGGCGTGGGTCTAAGGAGATGAATGTTAGGACATTATTCGTACATGCAGAAGGGTGGGGTCCCTACAGCCGAGTGAAAGGAGTTCGATGAAGTCGAACCGATGTTACATTGTTGTCCACGAAATGAGTTAAATGGTAGTAATCGCCTAATTTATGGGCAAGCAGGCGCCCAAACGCATTGGAAGGTGGCAGTTCTAGGGATTGCTCCCTGCAATGACATGTTAGCTAAAAACGAGATATCAGCGAGCCATGGTACGTCAACTCACTTAGAATGTTGAATAAAATGTCTGACTTTCTCCTCTAGCTGCAGAATCAAGAGACGATCTTTCGGGGACTTCATTGCCTCGAGAAGTTTCTCATCTGGTTCCATTGGAAATGGATGCATGGATATGGACTGCCCACTCCGAAAAACTTCCTGGTTGGCGATAACAAAATTGCTGGAAACAGAATCCGAGATTATGGCGCCATTTGGCCGCTGGGTGCCGTCCGTGAATAGAGGGCCGGTGGTTTGCAGTACTGCGCGGGCTCTCTGTATATCCCTGAACCCGCGAGTACCGGTTTCAGATCCAGTCAGCGAGTTCGGTGCACCAGATGCTATTCCGGAAAGGGATTCCTCTTCGTCAACAGCTTGAACACTGGCACTATCATCAGGTCGTAATGAGTCTTTCTCGTCCATTGCGAAGGTAGTGACCGAGGCCATACTCTTTGAGTCGAAACTTGTCGGTTTGGTTGAGGAGTTTGACAAATGTGTACGGTCATCTTCGAAAGATGTCTCCCGTTTCAGAGACCCGTTTTGTTGAATTTCGGCGGGGGAGTCGGGACTCTCTTGGTCCTTCTTCTCTGTGATATGAACATCTTGTAATGTGCGCGAGAGGTTATCGAAACTTCGATCGACGGCATTGACTTCATCATCCTTATCCGAGATCATTTGGTTCGGCAGGATGTGTTTCGACTCCTGAGATTCTGAGCGTGGGGGCTCTCTGGCAGACTGTGAACCATTCTTCTCATCAAATGCCACGTTAACTTCCGATCTCGACTGTGAGGCCATAGCAGCGATCTTGTGCGCAAGTCAGAAGGGCGACACCATCATCTACTTTGCGACAGCGATTCATGTGGAACATCAACGTACCTTTGCAAAGGAGAGGCAATGCTCTCCTTCTGGGGAACTTTCGGATGCCATAACTAGCAAGCAACACCTTGCACTATTTCGTAATCTTCTTCTCTCTGGCCTTCCTTCGGTTGGTAATTATCGAGTAGGAAAAGATGAATGGAAGAATGGTAAGAAACCCGATGAGAAGAATTGAATGGCTAGACTTCACACGTGCGGGTTCACTCAAGGACGAAACCGAAAATTTAAGACGACAATAAGCCACTCAAAGATCCCACTTCACACAAGCCCAAAAAGAAAGACGGCATATCTTTTGAAAACGTAATTCGCCATAGGGAAAGCTATTGCAAGTTAGGTCCAGTGGGTCGATATTGAGAGGGACCGCGCCCGTTCAGTAGTGCAAAGAGATGTGCAAAAGGCGATAGCAGGTATAGCGTCCAGAGAGCAGAAGATCCAAGAAAGGTGGCTGATCTTACACGATGGTCAGAGCGATTTGTTCATGGTTTTACCCATTGATTGTTTTAAAGAGGGGAATGGGTTCCTCCTACACAGACAAAAGAGATTAAAAAAAAATGGTGGAAAAAGAAGCAATATCCTATTCCCAGTCAAACTGGAAGGAGTCGTACTGCACGGACGACTCTGCTTAGGCCGAAACGGCGCTGTAGTTGGAGGAAATTGGGAAGGTCGACGATGGTGGTCTTTTTTTGTTCTTTTGGGCTGAGAAGGAACGAAACTGAACTGATCGGGTTTCGCTTGTCTGCTGGTGGGCGGTTAGCCGCGCGTTTAAACGGTGCCTTCGACCCACACCTTGCATCAACAGCCGCGACAGAGAGAGGTTTGATATTCATACAATTCGGGGTTATATCGATATACGACTTGATTGTAAGCTGTCATAGAACTTTGCGCGGCCTTTTCTACCCTCTGTATACGGTCAGGATCCATGAATCGATACCGGAATGCCCCCAGCCTTAGAGGCCCTACTAAGGCGACCGCCAGTACCCTCTGTCAGAAATGCTTAAAACGAGATATGTACCTTCTTCAGTCGTCAGTTAGCATTTGACTGACCTCTTGCACGGCACTATAGCTATGAATGCACAGTTACCGCCCAGGAACGGCCGTACCAATATCGTCCTTCGCGCACGCAGCAATTACAGAACCCGAAATTGCGGCCGCAGCTTTCAGCGGAAACTCCGAACGATCTATTGCGCTCGTAAGATTTCAGAATATCTTGGATCTGCAATTTTTACGCAGTACACTGACCTATTCCTAGGGAAGGCGTAGCCGATGATCTTCTGGCAAAGCGAGAAGAAGAGCGGGGCCGTAAAAGAGACATAAATGAATCAGACCCCCTGGATAGTCAAGGCCAGATATCAAAGCGGGCTCGGTCAGCGTCTTCGCATTCTGTGAGCTCTGTATCTACGATATCTACGAGTCGATCCCATTCGCAGTCACCACCTCGCCGTAGAGGATACGGTGCGAGAAACGAACCTCACCGGACGAAGTCAACCTCTTCTCACCATGAGAAGCTGAGAAAGAGACGGTATAGCGACTCGTCTTCTAGCCATTCTGCTCATTCTTATTCAGACGGAGAAAAAGACCGCACCCGTTCCAGATCACGTGAATGGACGGGTGACAGGAACACTAGACGAAGGCGTCGAGAGTCCAGCCCTGAGGAGCGCGGGCGAGCTAGAAACTTGTCAAGAGATGGTAGCCGGAGAGGGAGGACCCGAAGCCAGAGCATTGATCAGGGCCGGATTGCAAGGGAAAGACGGTCTGTGACACCTGAAACGATGCATGACCCCAGCCGCCCTGGCAGGCTTTTGAGAGACACCTTCAGGCACTCAGGTCATTCAGATGGTCGTCATAGTCGAGCGCATGATGGGCGGAGTGGGCATAGTCAAGGTCACACTGTATCTCAGCCTCGAAGGGAGCGGAGTCTCAGCCCCTACAGTAAACGTCTCGCATTAACCCAGGCCATGAATGTCGGCCGCCCCGGCATGTGAGGTTTAGCAACGACAAAAACAAAAAAAAAAAAAA